>NC_080175.1:31987845-32190861 GCF_950295315.1 Erinaceus europaeus
AGGGGAGTTGCTTCACAAGCGGTGAAGCAGGTCTGCAGGTGTCTGTCTTTCTCTCCCCCTCTCTGTCTTCCCCTCCTCTCTCCATTTCTGTCTGTCCTATTCAACAATGACGACATTAATAACAACAATAGTAACTGCAACAATAAAAAACAAGGGGCAACAAAAGGGAATAAATAAATAAATATTTTTTAAAAGCCCCAGTGGGACTAGAATCCCTGTCCTAGGTCTAATCAGACTTTTTCTATTTCCTGTGTTGTATTTCCAAAGATGAGGTAGGTCTAGACTTGGGGAGGCTCTCAGGTCTTTATCTGAAACCAGTTGGTTGGAAGGTGGCTTGTTGAAGGTGCCTTAAGACTGGACACAGCCCCCCAGATTTGAACTTGGACACTTCAATCTTAATGCAGACCTGTCTGGTTTATTTCTTTGGAAAAATATATCTGCTGCATTGGGGTTTCCCTTTTCAAACTACTGAAGAAAATTTCATTGTAACCAGTTGAACAATGCGAATAGATAATAGTAATAATAATAAGTAAATAAGCCAACTGCTATCTCTTCTCAAATTCCAAATCAAGTAGCCAGTGTGGACAGCTCAGCAGAGCCCCTTCCCACTTTACCCACACCCCAGAATAAGATTGCATGAATATTTCCAGAAATATCATTACTTTCCTTTTTTTTAATAAAAATAAGATTGCACAGTGCTATTACTTGGCAAATTGCCTTTTCATTCAGCAGGATCTAGTGGACATGCCTCCAAGTCGATACATATAGATCTGAGGTCTTTGTAGTAGCTGCAGAGCGTGTGGTGCAGTGTAGGGTGTCCTGTAATCTACTGATTCAGGTGCCACTGATGGACACGCAGGTAGCCCCTGCATCTTTACTGCATCAGACAGGAAAGTAAGCACCCTAGCACCTGTAACTGCATTCAAAGCCTGTAGGCCTTAGAACAAACAAAACACACTAGTGTCATAGCTAGCCTGTGTGGCTCGGAGTCAAGGCAGAATGCAGGGGGTTGTCTTGCAGTCTGTGACTGGACCACATGGTGTGGGCTGGGCTATGCCCAGGAGTACTGTCACAAAACCAGCCAGGGAAGGGAAAGGATGGATGCACATTGGCCTTTGTGTCCTTAGGTCATAGCATCCTCCCTTTGACACAAGGGAATCTGTCTTATTCCTCGCCTGCCTTCTTATGGTGTGGCCACCATCCACATGGGTCTGAGCTCATGGGAGGTTCTGGAAGGTGGGGATGCCCCATGCTCCAGGCAGGCCTGGGGCTGTGTTTCTGTGTCTCACTGGGGCTGGTCCTCTCCTAGGGGGTCGGGGTGTCAGCGTGGGCCCCATCCTCAGCAGCAGTGCCTCGGACATCTTCTGTGACAATGAGAATGGACCCAACTTCCTCTTTCACAACCGAGGTGATGGTACCTTTGTGGACACCGCAGCCAGTGCTGGTGAGTATAGACCCAGACCCACCAGGGACCCTAGGATGCCCTGCCCCCTTCACCCAGCACCTATGGGCCTTGGAGACAAGACATCCTCAGTACCACACAGGGAGTGCTGGTGGTCACTTTCGGCTCTACAGCCCTGGTGCTCAGGCCAGTGGGGGCATTGGCTGCCAGAGGGAGAGGCCTAAACTGACCAGTTGGAGTTAGTCCAAGAGCCCAGAGTCCCATTTGTGCCTCACATGTCAATTTTCCCCCTCGAGCCAGCTCTCTCAATTTCCCCTCTCCCTCGTGAATTGTAAACACTCAGCTACATTCAGTAATCATCCGTAGAGCCCCTGCTGAATGGCAGGTGTTGAGAACTGGGGATGCTGACTTGCATAAGTCTGTGGCCACCCTGTCCCTTAAGCCCCACCATGCACCCTCACAAAAACTGTGATTTCTTTCAGTGGGGGTTGGGAACAGAGACAAATCACTGCAATAAGAATCAGGAGTAAATCCACACAAATAGTGCTCTGGATTCCCCTTCCTCCCTATGTGATCATAGCTCATTTGCCTCAGGGCCTTTGCACCTGCCCTTTTCTGTAAATGGAATTCCCTCTTCCACTTTGCTCACTGTAGATTTTTTTTTCTCTGCCGATTTTTTTTTTTTTAAATCACCACCAGGTTTATCGCTGGGGCTGGGTGCTTGCACAACAAATCCACTGCTTCTGGTGGTCATTGTTTTTTCTCTCTTTTTTTCTTCTTTTATTTGATAAGATAGAAATTGAGAGGAGAGGGAAAGAAAGATAGATAGAGAGAGAGAGAGACAGACATCTGTAGCACTGCTTCACTGCTCATGAAGCTCGCCCCCTGCAGGTGAGGACCAGGGGGGTTGAACCCAGGTCCTTGTGGATAGTGCACTCAATCAGGTAAACCACCTTTCTTCTCATTCTTTAACACTCAGCTCCAATATTGTCTCTCAGCAACCTGGGTGACACCTGCCAGAGACTGATGCACCCTCCTCTGCTTTTCAAGTGATATTCAGGCTTTTCCACGGCTCTGGCAATCAGACTGTGGTGACCAGACCCAGGCTCTGAGTAGCCCAGTCTAGCCATGATGCCTGGCCATCAGAGATCAGTCACCCAGTGAATTTTGCTGAATGACAGAAGGGGCACTTAATAAGTTTGTGGATCTACTCAGTTTACCCTTAGGCTATTTCTCCCCTGCCAGTGACTGCAGGGTTTGGTGGCACCTTCTCCTTGAAGGTACAGAGATCAACTCTAGCCTTGTGAAGAAGAGATGAGGGAGGACTAGACACATTGATCAGAGGCCTTCCCATCACCAGCTAGAACAGACAGCTGGCATCAACGCCCTGAGTGTGTGCCAGTCCAGTCACCGTGATGGATGGGCATCCACTCCCCCGGCTCTTTTCTCAGGAGTTCCCCATTTTGCATACTTATCCCCCCTCCACTTGCAGCCAGAGAGCTCCCCAGCCCTGCCCTGCCCTGCCCACTTCTCCATCCCAGCATCCTTGGTCTGTCCCCCAAGCCAGTTCACCCCTCCCAGTGCCATATGCTCTGACAGCAAATTTTTCTCATTACTGGGGCAAAAAATCATAAAATGAAGGGGAAATGGTAATGGAAAGAACCTAGAGGATTTGATAAGGTGTTAAAGAGTTGGAAGCCGAGGTGAGCGAATAAGTCGGAGTGGGAGAAGGTAGCAGGCGGGAGGAGAGAAGCAAGGTGCTAGGCTCGTAATTGAAAGTCAGAATGATTGCAGGGGTTTAACAAGACATGTCAAGAGGGCATTCATCACCCAAACAGATGCTGCTGCGAAATGCAGCCTGGCACCGATTATTTCCGTGAAACGGAACCAGCTCCTTGTCAAGGAGCCTCGTAGATGAGAGAGAAATGGGCCAGCATGGAAGGCCACCAACATTAGGGCTGGGAGTTGTGCCGAGAAATCAATGGGGTATTAATCCTACAGGTTGAAGGCTACCTCTTTGCTTTGAAATCTCTCTCAAGCTGGGGTCTCACTGCTTCATCTCTGCTTGGCCCCTGTCTAGTCCTCAGATCCTTTCTACTCCAAGAGCCCCATTATTGCCTTTCCTGGCTCCCACCCTTGGGGTCTCTGTGTTTGTAGCTGGCTAGCAAGGGCTCCCTGTGCCCTGGTGTCTGTGTCACATTCTGTTGTCCTGTGGCCCTATGTCCATCTCTGAGGGCCTGATAGTCTGAGGCAGTCTGTCTTCTGAGATGGTCAGCCAGGGGCACCCACCACCTGAGGGAGTGTGACTGCTGAGGTGTCATCCCTCCATCCTGTCCTCCCCAGGGATCAAATCCATCCTACTGGCCACTGGCAGATGCAGGGACAGTATAAACAGGTGACACTGGACACACAAGAGTCCGTTCCTGGACCGCACCAGAAACAGGTTTCTCGGTCACGGTGCACTATTTCCTCTGCTGTCACCAATGTCCCTGGTTGCCTTCTGTCAATTTATTTATGTTTCTTTATTCATTCAGCGAGTATTTGCTGAAATGACCAGGCCACCACCGGAACTGAGATAGAAACTGGGGAGATACAGGTGACCAGGAAGACAGCCCTAAACTCCAAGGGAAGCTTTAGCCGGGAAACCAAGCCCTGCACAAGGAAACCACAAAGCGACACCATTGCATGTGTGATGGACCATGGAGGAAAAGAAGCTATGGCCTGGGGGAATGGGAGGGTCGCATAACAGGGTGTGGGAGGGATTGTTGTCACCAGAGTAATCAGGGAGGGTTTCCCTGAGGAGGTTTCTTTGTAGCTGAGACCAGAAAATTAAGAGCCTGAAGAAGAGGCTTCCAGGAGACACTAGCTTGAGCAAAAGTACCAAAGCTGGAAAGGGCCTGGTTCATTTGAGGCCTGAGAGGAACAGTGGGTGGTGGTCAGAGCTTAGTGAGGAAGAGAGAGCATGGTAACAGATGAAGCCCAGGGGAGGCTGGCAGGGGCCATGTGTCCCCTAGGCAGGAATTGGAACTTGACTCAAGAGATTGGCAGAGACTTTGGCCTGAGGTAGCCCAGTGGTGGTGGCAGGATGGCTGGGGAGGGCTTCAGTCCTCTAGAATTGCTTCCAGTCTCCAGTCACCCGCACCCCTATCACTCGTTAATCCTACGAGTTGGAGGCTGCCTCCTTGCTGCATTCACCCCCAGAGTGAAAATCGTGAGTTTCCTGGGTGAATGCAGCATGAAGATAAGTCACTTGTCCCTTCTGCAGCCAGGTTAACTGTCCCTCCCTCCCCCTGCCTGTGGTCAGCAGCTGCTCCTGGAGGCAATGAGTGTTTGCACAGCCTGCTGGGGGCGTTGTCCTGTTCCTTTCCCTCCCCAGGCGTGGACGACCCCCATCAGCATGGCCGAGGGGTGGCCCTGGCTGACTTCAACCGGGATGGCAAAGTGGACATTGTCTATGGCAACTGGAATGGCCCCCACCGTCTCTACCTGCAGATGAGCACTCACGGGAAGGTCCGCTTCCGGGTAAGAAGCACCCTGCCACCACCCTTAGGACACCCGGTGAGTTACCCTGGCTTGCTCCACCCCACCTGTGCCTTCCACACTTCAGGCTTGTGGCTCTGCAGAGCTGGGGGTGTGGGGACACAGTTGGGGGTGTCATCTGGAGGACAGTCTTGGTTGTCGAATACAGGACAGGGGTACTGCTGGCTGTGCAGAGGCAGGACAGCCCCAGTGCCCTGAAGCTGCTTCCCCTTCTGGAGCTCCCAGCCATCCAGTGCCTTCCCTGTGCCAGGAACTGTGCTAAGCCAAGAACTGTGCTTCATGTGTGTCACCCCAGGCGGCCAGCGGGGCAACCCAAGGGGTACTGTGCAGTCGAGTAAGAGCAAGAGATCCCAAAGTCTTTGTTCCCCAGCTTTTAGGCCTTCATTCAGTCCACCCTGGCCAGTTAGGCAGGCTTTTAATCAACCTCTTTATGGGGGTCCCCACTCCCCCTTCCCAAGAATAGCCTCTCACTGCCTTGGGTACCTTGTGCCTGTGGCCAGTAGAGAGGACCTGGGGCAGGGCCAGGTCAAGGGCAGAGGGGCTGTCCCAGAAGCACCAGTGACTAGTGGTGCCCTCCCTGGCCCTCCATTCTCTCCCATATAGTTCACTGAGATAGAAACAAGTATCTAGGGTCTCCCAGGAGCAGATCCATTATGGGAAAAATTCTGTTCAAAAAGTCTGCCCCAAAGTCCTACACTTGAGACCCTCTTCCAAATCCACCAACCTACATCTAATACTGCAACCCCCCTCCCAAACAAATGCAAAAAAAAAAAGTCAAGACTTCCAGGAAACAACATATGGTTCTAGAAGCAACAGCAATTACACATCCCTTGCCAGCACCAGGGCAAGGCCAGGACAGATTGCCAGCCATCTCTGTCCATGCCCACTCTGTGCCAGGCATTACCATGCTGCCTTCATCACCTGGCAACTCTGGCTCACCCTCGTTACTGGGGAGGGAAGTGAGGCCCAGGAGGCGGGTCATGCACTGAGATCATACAGTCTACAAAGGAGCCTGGATTCATATGCACGACTACGACCCCCCAGCTTCCCACTCATGGTGAGGTTGTGAGGAGGGGGGTGAGGTCTAGCAAGGGCTCCGCCTCTGGAAGCAGGAACACCAGCTGATGGCTTCTCATCAGCTAGGGCTGTGGGCAACTCCCCCTCCTTCTCCTGGACTGTCTCCTCCCCTGTAACATGGGAGATGGTAATGTCTGTCCACAGGTAGCCCACTAAGAAAGAGGAAGGGAGCCCAGGCCCTTTGCAGGCAGAGGGAAGAAGAGAGGATAGGCAGAGATATCTCTTCCTTGAAATTGCACACACACACACACACACACACACACACACACACACAGCCCAGGCAACCCCCCACCTTGACCCCCGACCCACAGCCCTCTCTCCCCACAGGACATCGCCTCGCCCAAGTTCTCCATGCCCTCCCCTGTCCGCACAGTCATCGCCGCTGACTTCGACAATGACCAGGAGCTGGAGATCTTCTTCAACAACTTTGCCCACCGCAGCCCCTCTGCTAACCGCCTCTTCCGGTAGCTGCTGGCCCCCCAACCCTGGGTGGCAACCATGGGGAGGGGTTCTGGAAGAGAAGTACTCAGAAGGAGAGGCCTGAGGCTGAGGTGCAGCAAGGGCCCTTGATGAGAAAGCAGAGAGGGAGAAGGGCAGGGATTGGACCAGAGACTTCTGGGAAGAAGGTGGAATCTGGCTCACAGCAAGGAAACAGCTATGTGTGTGGTGGTGGTGGTGGTGGTGGTGGTGGGGGGAATGGCCCATGGCATCCTGGATAGAAATGCACGAAGGAGGGCTGCAGTGGCCCGTGGGTTAGGGTACATCTGGCTCAAGCACAGAGAGACAGGACTTCTCAAACCTTTATCAAACCCAGGAGTATTTGAATTTGCTCCTTCCAAAAGAAGTGATCAATCCATCCATGGGATACAACTTTCAACAATAATTCCCTTGGGCTCACTGTTGTATGGAAGGAACACCCTTTGGGAAATTCTGAGGGGAAAGGGATAGCAGACAAATTGATGAGGAAGGGAAGCCAGAGTCAAAGGACTCTGTAGGTGCCTGGGTTTCGGAGGCAGCACTTTTCTGAAGGGGTCTCGAGACCAGTGGCATTGTAAGTCACCTGGAAGCTTATCCCTGAGTCAGATACCCAGGGGATGAGGGAGGGCCAGGGATCTCTAAAAGGTGCCTTCAGTACCTGGGACTCTTACCACACCCAAGTCCAGGGATGGCTGTAGGGAGCAAACTCTGGTGGCGCAGGCAGAGGGAGAGAGTGGGCCAGGGGTCTTGGAGTCAGGAAATGGGCCAGACCATCCGGCCACCTCCCCACAGCCCCATCCCCTCCCCTGGGCGGACCCCAGCTATTCATGAAAGGCGAGTACTGTGACTAAGCACATTCTAAAATATAATTATTAACAGAGCATCAATCCTGAGTGGATGTAATCACCCCCTGAAGGCCCCAGATTTACTAATTAGGTGCCTTGCAAAAAGCTTATTCACAACTTCCAGATTAATTGCGGAAGATCAATTGCTCGTTAACAGAGACACTGCTCTCTGTCTCTGGCTAATAAAGTGTCACTTGCCCAGGCCCCTGAGCACCATGTAGTCTAGTACTTGGGTGTCCGGGGCCTGTGAGTACAGACACCCCTCTGTGTCCCTCCCTGGCCAACCTGTCAAACTTCCCGTCCTCCCTCTGGCAGCTTTGGGACAGGCAACCTTGTAGCCACCTTCAGGGTGAGTGTGTGCTTCCACACCATAGCAGAAGCTGCTTCCCAGATCCAGGGCAGTCCCCCAATCCCCAATGGTGGATGGACTAGTCCTGAGCCTTCAGACAGGTGGGCCCCACCTGAATCCCAACACACACACACACACACACACACACACACACACACACACACACACACACTTTCTACCTGTGGCTGGAAGGACCTGGCAGGCTCCTGTGCCCCAGCCCGCTAATCCTGTACTGACAGCCAGGGTGGCTGGGAGTTCATGTCCCGCAAGAACACTGCTAATAATAGTGACACAGCAGGCACAACGTGGGACGTTCCGTGGCCACTGACAGTGTGTGTGATCACACTACTGCCACGTCTACACAGGCCTCTAGGCCTTCTCATCCCTGCATCCTCCACCAGCCCTGGCCTCCCCCACTTCAGGGGTAATTTCCTCTCCCTCTCCCTCTCCCTCTCCCTCTCCCTCTCCCTCTCCCTCTCCTCTCCCTCTCCCTCTCCCTCTCCCTCTCCCTCTCCCTCTCCCTCTCCCCCCCTCTCTCCCTCCTCCTCCCTCCCTCCCTCTCTCCCTCTCTCCCCATTTCTGTCCTGCAGAGCCAGCTGTTGAAGGTGCAGCTCTAGCCACACTCCCTGGCCCCTTAGGAGCCCCCATTGCTTGCCCTCTGATGTGGCCCCATGACCCAGCTCTGGCCCAGCCCTGGTCCCACATCCTATTTGCATCCATGCATCAGACACCCCGAACTTCTTTCAGTTTTGGGCCTCATGCTCCCTACACCCTCAACCCTTCACTCCTCCCTCTTCTTCTTGAGGACACATACTTACTCATAATTCTGTACTCAGCGTAGTTATTCCTTATACCAGGAAGTCTACCTTGGTTACTCACATCCCAGTTAGCTGGCCCACCTGTGCCTTCCCCTTGCCCCTGCACTCCCTGCAACAAGAAAGCTGCAGCTGGAGAATTTGTCCAGTGAATAGATAAACACTGGACTTTATCCTTGGGAACCTGTACAGCTTTCCCCTGGACTGAGGGGTATCAGTTAGGCTCAGCCCAACCTGTGCTGTTGCTACATAATTATTCACAGGGACTGTAGGGGTGGACTCAGACTCTGCACTCAGCCCAGCACCCCAGCAGGCAGGCTGCCCAGACTGTACTGCTCTGTGCACTACACCGAAGCCCTGTGTGGACAAAGGAGAGATCCCAGGGAAGCTGCCCCACTGCAGACACCTGCCCTGTGCCCCCACCCCACACTGAGTTCTCTGCTATTGGCTACCGTGGGCCCTAGCTCAAAGCACCCTGTCTCCTCCCCAGAGCTGCGGCCACATCCCAGGCCTCCAATGGCTCTCTGTGGCCTGGGTGACCACCATGTAGGAGGAAAGTCACCCAGGCCCTTCCTGGCTCTCTGCACATGCCCAGAGTCAAGCCCCCAGGGTTGGAAGAAACTAAGAAGTGAGAAAAATGAGTGAGGACATCCCCCCACCATGGCGTGTGACGTAGAGAGAAGGACAGTGGGCAGTCCGGAACAAATAGTACTGCAAGTAAGAGTCCAAAATAGATGGGTCCCCTACAACCCAGAGGAACCCCTTTGCTCTCTTTGCCTTCCTATCCCATCCCACTCTTCGCCCCCCTTCCTAGTCTATCTGAGAGTCTCACTGGAATGTTCTAGGCTCACTGGTGCCATGCTGCCAGTGGATGAGGGCAGGGACCAGCTGTCATACTCTACAAGTGCCAGAGGTGAACAGCACCTGGCTCCTAGGGCACTGAGTTCACCCACGCATCCTGCTGACGTGTGCTCAGAGCTTTCTGGGAGTCAGGCACAGTGTTAGGTGCAGTGGGAATGCAGAAGTAAATAATGCGTGGCCTCAGCCTGTGGAGACCACATAGTTTAACCGAGGTGAAAAGGAGCATCCCTGTGGCACTTTAATATAAGGCAGGAAGGAGATATGGGCGGAGCATGAGAAGGCAGGGGAGACTTAGGGAGTCTGCTGGCGTTTGAGCAGGGCTGGACCCTGGCCAGCATCCAGGGCTTGGAAACCCAGGCTGCTGGAAGGAAAGTGAAGGTCAGCTGAAGGTGGAGAAGGTTCCCTTCTCCATCCGTCACTTGCCCTCCTCAGGCTGTCTATAACTCATCCATTAGGAAGAAGGAATCAATATTTACCAGCGTAAATTAAAACCCAAGAAGGGATCAGGCAGGGTGGACATGGGGTCTATGAGCAGGAAGAGGCTCCAAGATGCTCAGGGGGCAGGCCATGCACAGAGGGACCCAGGTGTTCAGTGGACAGAAGACAGGGCTGGTGGGCGCTTCAGGGCCTGGCTGCCCTTCTGGAGTCCTCATCCTGTCTGCTCTCCTACAGCATCATCCGCAGGGAACACGGAGACCCCCTCATTGAGGAGCTCAATCCTGGGGATGCTTTGGAGCCTGACGGCCGGGGCACAGGTGAAGCACCTGAGGGTTCTGGGCTGCACACCCACCCCCAGCTTGGCGCAGCTCCTCCACCCCTGTCTGACTCAGCACTGCACACTCTGGGGCAATGCCTTGCCGGTAGGGAAGGGCCAGGGGAGGCTGGGATCCTGCACTCTGACCCCACCCTTCTTGGCACTCAGGGAGAATACTGGAACAGGAGTCCCAAGACCTCTCCTGCCACCACTTCTAAAAAGTTGCCTCATCTTTTGGGTCTTGTTCTCCACATCCATAAAATGGGCACAGTGGCATCTGCCATCCTCACTGCTCTTGTGGTGACCACAAGAGACCATGTGTTTGCAAACATTTGTGAGAGCGACAGAAACCACTCACATGCAAGGCAAATAGAACATACAATGGAGAGAAACCTTCGTGGTCTGAGTGGTCTTCACTCATTCTCTCCAGGTGACAGTCCTGGGTGAGTGGGAGAAGGAGGAAGGGCAAGCAAGTGAGCACCAGTAAACTAGGCATGCCTGATTGAGCACACATGTCACTATGCACAAGGACCTGGGTTCAAGCCCCTAGTCCCCATCCTTAGGGGGGAAGGTTCATGAGTGGTGAAACAATGCTGCAAGTGTCTCTCAAATAATTAAGAGAGATGGAGGGGAAAGAGAAAGAAGGAAGAGGAGAGGAGGGGAGGTAGACAGGCTTCAGGTCCAGTTGTCCTCCTTGTCCCTACCCCTCCATGGAGCTCAGGCTCTGGACTGGTCTTGGCTGGGAGCCCTCTCAGCTATGGCTTCCCTGGCCAGTGACCAGAACCTTCCCCATTGCAGGAGGTGTGGTGACAGACTTCGATGGCGACGGCATGCTGGACCTCATCTTGTCACACGGAGAGTCCATGGCTCAGCCTCTGTCTGTCTTCCGGGGAAACCAGGTGTGCAGGAACTCACTGTGCTGCCCGGGCTGGGGTGGAGCTGCTGGAGGGGGTACCTGCCTGAAAGAGGAACAGTGGGAAATGGGCATGGGGCCTGCAGGGAGCAAATCAACCCTCACTGCATAGGAAACCTCCAAGGAGAGCTGCCTGTGCTAGGGGCTGGGGTATCCTGAGTCTGCTGGTAAGCTCCCCTTTTCAAGTGCCTCTCTTCCAGCAACAGCCCGACCATCTTGGCCTTGTCCACCATCCACACTGCCTCCTCTTTCATGGGTCCTCCTTCCCTCCCTCTTTCTTCTTCCCCTGCCCTCTCCTACCAGCCTCCAAGACCCACTCCACTGAGCTACACTGCTTCTCCCCACTCCCCAGGGCTTTAGCAACAACTGGCTGCGGGTGGTGCCTCGGACCCGGTTTGGGGCTTTCGCCAGAGGGGCCAAGGTCGTTCTATACACCAAGAAGAGTGGGGCGCACCTGAGAATCATCGACGGGGGCTCGGGCTACCTGTGCGAGATGGAGCCTGTGGCACACTTTGGCTTGGGTGAGTCAGGGCCCAGGGGCAAAGTGGTCGTTGGGACTGCACCCCACAGAAGTGTGGGGTTAGAGGGAAAAGGGCTAAGAAGGCTTCCAGGAGAGGAAAGACAGCAATGGGGGGTGGGGGTAGAGACACACAAGTGTATCTGCATTAAATCACACCAGTCAAGAGAGCGTTGGAGTGAACTATTCTTGAGTTCTGGATTAGACACCACCCTTGGGGTGGTGAAACAGTTCAATTAGACAGCACACTGCTTTGACATGTGTTCAGCCCAGATTCAAACCCAACTCTCACTGCATTAAAGGAAGCTTCAGTGCTGTGCCCTTTTTATTCTGTCTCTCCTTCTGCCTTTCTCTCTAAGGAGAGAACGGGAGAGAGAGAATTAGACACTCTCTCCATGTATTCGTGCCTCATGGAGGGATATGATATTAGCATAAAAGGAATAGGCAATATGGTCTCAAATTAACAGATCCGCATGCATATGTTAATATTAGACATCTGTCCTAGGTGCATGGGGGAAAACAGAAGGAAACCTGCAAAATGTGTGAAGAGTGGATTTCTGCAAGTTGGCTGGATTACAGTAGTAGCTCTCACTCATTGCTGGCACAGTGACACTTTACTCAGTGAGCCCTTTTTCCCTGTGGCTGCCCTGTGAGATGGTTGTGCACATCTCACTGGCTGCCTGTCCTGTCGCGAGACATGTTCCATATACCGCAGGACTTGTCCTGGGCCTGAACTCTGGTGCACACTGTCCCTGGGAGCCCCTGAAGGGGAACTGCTCTTGGGTTCCTGCCCCTGCAGGTTAGCCTAGGCCCTGGCCAAGAGACACCCCATGACAGCTCAGCTCAGCAGGCTAGCAGCACCAGGCCCAGCCAGAGGCAGACGGGCACCACCCCTGCATCTCCAGGGCCCCAATATCCAGGAGAAGCTGCTTCATGGATGGAGCTAGCACAGTACTCCCTGAGGGATGGACAGGACCGCAATGGGGCAGGATGAGGAGGAACCCATCGGGAAGGCTGGCTGGAAGGAAGGATTGAACGGGGAGAGAAATTAAGATAGAAGATTTGGAGACACAGAGAAACATGGGAAAGAGAGAGACAGAGAAGTGTCCGCTGCCTTTTAGACTCATGGTCCAGAGAAAGCGTCAGATGGACACAGAGACTCTTGCCCAGGTGTCAGCTGACCTAGTGACTGTGACAGAAGGGGACAGAGAAACCATTTTGGCTTGGGGGCAATTTTCCAGGGTAGGAAGGCATGTGTGTGTGTGTGTGTGTGTGTGTGTGTGTGTGTGTCTGCGCACACACGCGTGCGTTTGTGTGTGTGTGTGTATGTAGAGAGAGAATAGGAATGACCTGGTGTGTGTGTGTATGTAGAGAGAGAATAGGAATGACCTGGTGTGTGTGTGTATGTAGAGAGAGAATAGGAATGACCTGGTGTGTGTGTGTATGTAGAGAGAGAATAGGAATGACCTGGTGTGTGTGTGTATGTAGAGAGAGAATAGGAATGACCTGGTGTGTGTGTGTATGTAGAGAGAGAATAGGAATGACCTGGTGTGTGTGTGTATGTAGAGAGAGAATAGGAATGACCTGGTGTGTGTGTGTATGTAGAGAGAGAATAGGAATGACCTGGTGTGTGTGTGTATGTAGAGAGAGAATAGGAATGACCTGGTGTGTGTGTGTATGTAGAGAGAGAATAGGAATGACCTGGTGTGTGTGTGTATGTAGAGAGAGAATAGGAATGACCTGGTGTGTGTGTGTATGTAGAGAGAGAATAGGAATGACCTGGTGTGTGTGTGTATGTAGAGAGAGAATAGGAATGACCTGGTGTGTGTGTGTATGTAGAGAGAGAATAGGAATGACCTGGTGTGTGTGTGTATGTAGAGAGAGAATAGGAATGACCTGGGGAAGCAGATTGTAGAAACTGAGACTGGAGAGGGTAGCCAGAACAGCCCAGGGCTACAAGGCCAGGCCCTTAAGACCAAGATGTATGGTTCAGGCCAGCCTTCTTTTTTTTTTTTTTATTATCTTTATTTATTGGATAGAGACAGTCAGAAATCAAGAGGGTAGGGCAGATAGAGAGGGAGAGAGACAGACACCTGCAGCCCTGCTTCACCACTTGCAAAGCTTTCCATCTGCAGGTGGGGACCGGGGGCTCAAACCCGGGTCCTTGTGCACTGCAACATGTGCGCTCAACGAGGTGCGCCACCACCCGGCCCCTCAGGCCAGCCTTCTACCACCAAGAGCCATGTGAGCAAAGCTGTGTGTGCAATTATCTTCAGAAGGTTTGAGGTTCCCCCCCCTCACCCTGAACTCAGTAAGAATAATGCATATCAATTATAGGAAAATTAGAAAATATCCCATTACTAAAAATAAAAACAAAGAAAGTAAAAATAACCCAAACTCTCACCACTATATTTGTAATATAAGTGAAAAGATTTTTTTTTCTCCCTTCTCCCTCCTCCAGTACCATCTGATGCCTTTTGTCAATACATATCCACCAAGCACCTGTTAGCTAACCAGAGAATCTTGCCATGGGATCCTACTTTCTAGTGGAAGGAGGAGAAGCAGTGCAGTGTATAATAAACAGAATATATAGTCCTCTTTGTACAGTGTTACAAGATATCAAATACCATGAGAAAAAGATGGAGGGGGAAAGAAAGGGGGGGAGTAGAATAAGGGGACTAGAACAGGAAGGACAAGGGGTAGTTTCACTTGCAGTGGTCGGGGTGTTCATCACAGTTGCCTGCTTTCTGATATGTTTTAGGGATGTGCAGTGTGTGGGGGAGCATGTTTATAGATAAATCCTGCTTGGGATTCTTATTTTTAACAAAGATTATTATACACTTCCTATTAACCCCAAACTTGTCCCCCCCCCCCAAAGAAAAGGCCCCCAAGTTCAGAGTTTGAGCACTCCTGGCCACTCCTGCAGGGCAGACTTTCCCTGAGGGCAGAGTTGTTTGGCCTTCTGCTGGTACATTCATTTTTCATTTTCTGCGGTGGGGTATTTGGGGCTGGCGAGAAGGGGCAGCTCTAGAAGAATGCCAGAAAGGCCAGCCTCAGAGTCTGGAGTTACTGAGACTAGACTAAGACTCAGGCTGTGCAGGGGAGAAGGTCCCTGAGGGGAGAGGCTACAGACAGCCCTCTGGGAGCACTCACCATGCTCCCACTGAGCCCTGGCCCTTCATCATTCCTCCCCCTGGGAATCAGCCCCTGTCTCACTCTGAATCTGCAGTGAGATGTGGGAAGCTTTGACATGCCTGTGGGCGCATCTGAATCCCCTCGATGTTCGATATTCGTGTACACCAGCCTCTCAGTGCTGCAGGAAGCCTGGAGGAGCTTCTCGGGCCTCACAGTACCCCACTGGCCTGCACTGCATTATAGTGAAAATGTGGGGGCCTTGTCCCTGGGAGCCAGGGAGTCCCTGGGGTGCACCCTCTGTTTACTGAGTGCTCTCTGCTTCCTGCTGTAGAACCCTCCTTTTGGGTTGAGTCAGCCCCCACTCCACCCGGCAGCCTTCCCTGTTCTGAGTTGCACATGGCCACCAGGCTCATAAATTAGCATTTCTGCTCACAGCCCTTGTGGAGTGCCCCACTCCACCTCAGTTTCCCCGAACCCGCACTTCCTCTCTCGTACCCCCACTTCTGTGTATCCCACACCTTGACTCTCTGCTTCCCAACTGGCAGAGGACTGTGACAGCTCAGCCCAAATTAGAAAATGCAAACGGGCACCAGTGATCTGCCCACCCTCACACCACCACTGCCCCCCATGGGCTCACCTACTCAGCCAACCCCCCTTCTAAACACTAACTGCAGCCCCACCCCCACCACAGACACACACCAATCTTCCTTTCCACTAATTGTTTGCAAGTGACTCAGAGCTGCCTCCAAGCTGGCTGGTGCTCATTTCAGGAAGGGGAATTCAGAACCCACATAAAATTTGCTTTATTAAAGTGCAAAAATATTCCACTGACTATATTCCCACCATCTGTTTTTGCTTGTGAGTGTTCTGAAAAGCACAATTCTCGGAGCCTCCTTGGCCTTTTGTCCTTTGAAAGCTGCCAGAGGCAACTCCCAAGGCTTCTAACCTCTGCATGTCTGTGGCTTCTCAGGGCCTCCCCCTCCTCGTCACTGCTCAGGTATGCCCAGGATGTGACTTCAGAGGCTGCCACTGTGCAATGCCTGGAAGCCAGTGTTCCTCACTGGTGGAGACTTGAGACAGGTGGGGCAGAGGGAGCAAGTGAACTTGAAGAAAGATACCTGGGCTCCAGGGCCGGCTCAGCCAACACTAGTCACCTTGTAAGAGGCAGAAAGACAAGAGGCTAACTGGGACCTTTTCCCAGTTCCCTTCCTGTGTGTCCAATGCAAATTCTCTTGAAAGAATTACAAGGGAAAAGGGGGGGGGCAGAGAATTACGAAAGAACACACATGATAGGTATGCAATATCCAAGTCTTCCTTTATTAAGTGATGAGGTAGACTTCATGCAGAAGTGAAATGAGAGAAAAGAGAAAGCTTGGGAACAGGAGCCCAAGGACCCTGGAAAAGTTTCAAGGAGCCCCTCCATGTGAAACCCCTCTTCTCTTAAACTCTGACACAGGTCATACCTGGGCCAGCCTCCTGTTGACCAGCTGGAATCGCCCAGCCCAGTGTGGTTACCTTTCCCAAACTCTCCTCCCACAGTGTGCACCTTTCATTCTCAAGTTCCCTCTTTCTGAGTGCTTGTGCAATATCCTTGTGCCCCGATCCCCATGTGTGCAAACATGGTGCAGCAAAGTGTCCCTGCTTACAGGATATCACTGTACCCCAACAACCTCAACCCTCTGTGCCCTCCCCCACCCCAGTTTTATCTGGAGAATGGGGGTGAGGACCCCTTCCCCACTGCCAGCAGGCCAGCCTTGAGGACTCTAGGCACCAGGCATGAGAAGGCTCCAAATTCCCTCCCCAGCCACCCCATAGGCCCACCCCATCTACCATGCACCCGGCTCTCTGCTCCCCCCACATGGAACTTCTCCTGGCCTGGAGGCACACACACAGGCCCTCTTCACACTGCTGCACTGGTGCCTACCTGGGCAACCCCTTCCTCTACCCTGCAGACTCTAACTCTGCCCTGACTTCACATGAAATGACTTCTCTCACCGGGCAGCACCAGGCTGCACTTTCACAAGTTTATTATAACCGCTGTGCTCATTGTTCCCCAGGACTCAGCTCCTGTGGTTTGGGGCCTGAGTCTCTCTCCTTCCTGCTGATCCCAAACCCCCTGCATGGCTCTGGCACCCCAAGTGAAAGCCTTTGGGTGCTCAGTCGGGGTGGGAGGGTGACAATTAACCTGCTGGGCCAGGGCTCCATGCCAGGGAGGAATGGGATTGACACACCCATCTTATATGTGAGGAGGCTGAGCTGCCAGGAGATGGCCAGGCGGGGGTCGGGGGGGGGGGGGAGGCACCTACTGTGGTGGGCTCTCCTGGGTCTCTTAGAGAGCCCTGACTCTGGCTGGGTCTGCAGAAAACTGGACTCACTATGCACAGCACATGCAGGAAGCAAATCTGATTGCCCATGAATATTCGGCGATTCTTTTATTTGTGGCACTTCAGTCAGGCTGCAAAATGTATTCATGTCACTGTTCTGCTGGCTTAGGTGAGAAGCATTTGCTTTTCTTTGTGTGTGTGTGTTTAATGGAACGTGTTTATTTTTTTATATATGCACCTTCATTTGGGCACCAAACACCCTAAAAATATCAAATCCCTTGAACGTCAAGACTATTTTAAAGCAGGAAAAAAAAAACTATAGCAGACAGCTTCCTCCCAACCAACGCACACAACCTACCTCTACCCTCTTCCTCAAAATAACTTATCACAGAAGTAGGGGCAGGTAGGGGGTTATGAGACATGATTTCTGACTTAATAAATTAAAACTCAGCAAGGCTGGACCTGAAAGGGGCAAGTCTCTGTCTGTGAGCACAGCCTGGAGGGGGCCTCTCCCCAGACCTGCATCTACCACCCCACTCAGTGCTGTTCTCCTCTGGCACTTGCAGAGTGTGCCAGCTGGTCCCTGCCCTTATTAACTGGCAGCATGGCGGCAGTGATCCTAGAAGACTTTAGTGAGACTCTTAGACCAGGAAGGGGGGTGAGGAGTGGGATGGGATAGCAAGGCAGCAGGAAACAAGAGGCAGCCCAACTCGGGAGACCAGAGTGGGTGATGGGACTCTCAGGGTGCTATCCCTGGAGCTCAGACTTTGACGCTGGAACTCGGGAGGAAGGTGCAGCTGATTCCTTCCATGCTGAGCTCTGAGTCGCCATCCCAGAGAGACCCTTCACACAGAGGACTCCACACACAGATTCTCCTCAAAGTCTGGACATGATGTCCATGAAATAGTTCATTTGGATAGTGTGCTGCTTTGACATGTGTGTGACCCAGGTTAGAACCCTGACCTCTACCTCACTGAAGTTGGCTTTGGTGCTTCCTCTCTCTCTCTCTCTCTCTCTCTCTCTCTCTCCCCTCTCCTCTCCTTTACTATCACTATCTTAAAAATAAATGCAGAAGTCCCTCTTATTCATGAAAATGGTTCCCAGTCTGCCCTCCCCACCACCACCATAGCTAACATCATAAAACTCAGTGGTGGACAGTAGTGAGCAGAAGGGACTATCACTCCAACAATGCTTCTCAGCTCCACCTGTTTTCTTTTTCTTTTTTTTTTCCACCTGTTTTCTAACAAGATTGGTATACATGAGCTGGCACATGCACATGGGTGACATGTTTTTTCTTTGGCCCATGAGTGAGGCTGGTGGAGTGTGTAGGTATGTGGAGCCCTGAGTGCCAGGCCCATGGTGCTCAGCTGTGGAAGGTGAGCATCTGCCTCTGTCCTGACAACAGGGAGCACAGCCTCTTCCCCTAGGGAAACAGGTGAGGCCCAGCCCCCACCCCACCCAATCCATCACTATTAGCATGACCTTGCCACAGTGCAGTGTGCTGGGAGTAGGGATGGGCTTTGACAATGCCTAAATGCCTGACAGATCTCTCCCGCCCGCTTCCTGCTGATAGGCTAACATGTGGCTTTATGGATGTATGTGGACAGCGTCGCTGTTGGCTTTTGTAAACATCTCAGCTTCGCTGAACGCCCTTTCTCCCGTCTCTTCCTCCTTCAGCTCTTTATCACCTCAACTTTTATCTGTAGCTCAGCTCAGAAGCCTTCTCCCCAGAGCCCAGCACCCAGATGCCTCCAAGCCTTTGAAAAGGCCTCCAAGCTGATGCTTCGTGCCTCTTTACCCCACTGTCCCATTTAAGTTTTCTTCATGGAGCTTGCCGACATTTGACATTATTTATTCATTCTTCTGTTCACCTTGTAAAACAGAAGTGCCCTGAAAACAGAGGTATTCCCAGTGACAAAAGAGAGCCTGGCCCTTGGTGGGGATGACTGGATACAGGGATAGACAGGGCCCCCTGTGGCACAGATCTCAGGGAGATGGGTCCACGTGGATCTGGAGTGCCCTGACTTACACAGTCGGTCAGCTTTCGAGCTGGGATTTATCCCTAGGATCCCTGACACCCACCTCCCACCATGTTCCAGCCAATATGCCAAAGAACTAGTACAGCCCAGATTCAAACTTAGACTCCAAATCCAGCCTGCTTACCACCAGGCCTTACAGCTCCTCCATGCCAGTTTCATGTTGATGACGTGCCTACGAGGCTGAGTCCTAAAGCTGTGTTTGTCCAGTATGGTAGCCAGTAGTTGCATGCTACTCAAATGTGAATTCAACTGAAACCAAATTGAATTTTAAAACCCAGATCCTTAGTCGCATTCATCCCACTTCAAGTGCTGGACATAGATGTGTTGCCACCATAGGGGACAGATTTTTTTTTTGACACCAAGGTTATTGCTGGGGCTTGGGTGCCTACATGAGTAACCCACCACTCCCAATGACCTTGCTTTGTTTTCTTTCTTTCTTTCTTTCCTTCCTTTTAATTTTTTTATATTTATTTGTTTTCCCTTTTGTTGCCCTTTTTGTTTTATTGTTGTAGTTATTGTTGTTGTTGATGTCATCGTTGTTGGCTAGGAAGGAAGGAAGGAAAGAAGGACCTCTCTACTAGGTCTGCCTCCAGGAAAGGGACCTACCTCCTGTGCCCAGCCTCCACCTTGGAGCCTGAGAACCACGATGTGGAGGAGTCAGGAGAGGTCAAGGGCAGTGTGGCAGTTCCGAGAGAAACCACAGCATGTGGGAACATGGGAGTTCACCCTTCTTTTATTTATTTATTTATTTATTTATTTATTTATTTATTTATTCCCTTTTGTTGCCCTTGTTGTTTTATTGTTGTAGTTATTGTTGTCATCGTTGTTGGATAGGACAGAGAGAAATGGAGAGAGGAGGAAAAGACAGAGAGGGGGAGAGAAAGGTAGATACCTGCAGACCTGCTTCACCACTTGTGAAGTGACTCCACCACAGGTAGGGAGCCAGGGGCTCGAACTGGGATCCTTACCCTGGTCCTTGTGCTTTGAGCCACCTGTGCTACCTCCCGACTCTCTCTCTTTCTTTCTTTCTTTCTTTCTTTCTTTCTTTCTTTCTTCCTTTCTTTCTTTCAACAGGAGAGAGATAAATTGAGAGGGAAAGGGTAGATAGGGAAAGAGAAAGAGAGACTCCTGCAGCTCTGTTTCACCACTCATGAAGCTTCCCTCCTGCAGGTGGAGACTGGGGACTTGAAGCCAAGTCCTTGTGCACTGAAATGTGTGTATTCAACTGAATGCACCACCACCCAGCCTTCAGTCAGAGCATTTGCCCATCTGACAAAGCTCTGCTGGACAGTGTTGCTCTAAGGGAGCAAGACTTCATTGTTGGTGTTGTTCAGTACTGAGAACAGTGTTAAGTTCTAATTTTTATGAAATGGAATGTATGAATGAGTGAATGGATGCATGAATGAATGGTGACATCTTGCCAAGAGTCCCTCACATTCTCTGCTGCTGACACTGTCCTCTTCTGGCCCACAGGGAAGGATGAAGCCAGCAGCGTAGAGGTGACATGGCCAGATGGCAAGATGGCAAGCCAGAGTGTGACCAGTGAGGAGATGAACTCGGTGCTGGAGATCCTTTACCCCCAGGATGAGAGCACGCCTCAGCAACCAGTCCCTCTGGAGGTGAGCAGAGGAGCCTGAGCCTCCTACTGAGAGAGCAGCTGCACCTGATACCCCACAGGGTGGACTACACCCCTGGGATGTGCAGACGGCAGCTCTGGGAGGATAGGGAGCTTTGCAATAGTCCTCACATCCAGCCTTCTTGTGTCATTATATGAGACTGTCACATTCATATGTCTCTCCATCCTGTCAGAGATCCAAATATGTTAGGAAGTTGGGTATTGGCCAGTTAAACACACACGTTAACATGCATGAGGACCCAGGTTCAAGCCCTTCATCTCCACTTGCAGAAGAAAAGCTTCACAAGCAGTGGAACAGGTGTGCAGGTGTCTGTCTCCCCCTGCCCTCTTAATTTCTATCTTTCCTATCAAAGAAAGAAGAAGGGAGGAAAGAAGGAAGGAAGGAAGGAAAGAAGGAAGGAAGGAAGGAAGGAAAAGGACATTAGGAGCAGTGGATTCATCATGCAGGCACCAAGCCCCAGTGATAATCCTGGTGGCAATAAAAAAAAAACTAAAATAAAATGAAAAACTGGTGTGTACAGTACTGTGCCCATTTTACAGAGAAGGAGAACTGAGGCCAAGAAAGGGAACCCACTAAAGCTTCACAGCCAGGTTTTGCAGTCAGGCAACAGCCCAGGCCTCTGTCTGCCCTCCTCCTTCCTTCCAAGTCTCTGACAAGGCATCCAGTCATCCCTGAGGGTGGAACAGAGACGGGGGTGGGGGGGTGGGGGGTGGAGATGGCTGAGCTGCAGCTCTGTAGGGGAGTTCAGGCTGAGTGGGGTCCAGGGCAGCTTGATGACTCCAGCCCTGGGAGCTTTTGTCATGATGCCACAGCCTAGGGGATGTTAACCTGAAGCTTTCCTCATAATTCCCACCAGCACTCCACCCCCATGTGTCTTTATGGACAGTTGACATTATGTCCAATGTAAAGGGTTATATAAGGGGCCAAGTGGTGGTGCACCTGGTTGAGCTTACATGTTACAATGCACAAGGACTCAGGTTCGAGCCCCCAGTCCCCATATCCAGGGGGAAAGCTTCACAAGTGGTGAAGCAGTGCTGCAGCTGTCTCTCTGTGTCTCATCCTCTCTATCTCCCCCTTTCCTCTCTATTTCTGACTGTCTCTATACAATAAATAAATAAAGATAATAAAAAAATTTTTAAATGTTATGTAAAGATGCATCGTCCTATACTAGGCTGCTCTCGTGGAGGTCCCCCGCACCCAACCATGGAGACATAGAGAGCCTCCAAGGCCATGTAACCACCTTCCAATTCTATTCTCAGTACTTACTTCAGTAAGTTCACATTCTAGTCACAATGCCTTTTATTTGTCACCAAAGATTTTCACTGAGGTCTCAGTCTACGTGACTCCACCACCACTCCCAACAGCTGTTCGTTTCCTTTCTTTTTTATTTATTTTATGTATTTATTTTGAATAAAGACAGAGAAATTGAGAGGGAATGCGGAGATAGAGAGGGAAAGAGAGACACTGCTTCACAGATCATGAAGCTTCCCTCCTGCAGGTGGGGTTGGAGGACTTAAACTGGGGTCTTTGTACATGGTAACATGTACACTCTACCAAGTGCGCCACCACTCAACTCTTTCTTTTATGCTAGAGAATGAGAGACAGAAAATAGGAGAGGCAGCGAAAGGAGAGAGCTGCAGCACTCGTAAAGTTTCCCCCACTACAGATTGGGATCAGGGGGCTTGAACCTGTATCTTCATCCATGATAACATGAATGCTATACTGAGTACACCACCACCTGTCCCCCATAAAGCCTTTGGTTCACTCCTCTTGCTAGGTGCCAACGCTTCACTGGTCAGTCCTGCCTAGAAACTGGAGGTAACTTGGCACAGGCCCCTTGTGAAAGCCCCTGTAAAAGCTTCTCTGATTCCTCGGTCCCAGGGCCAGGACACAGGACCAGCAGGTTCTGTTGGGTATCCTACCAGAGACATGGTTCCCGAGCAGGAGTCTGAACTGGGTCTGTTCTTGGCCATCCATCCCCCCACTCACCTATCCTCAGTGTAGGCGAGGTGTCTGGGAGGGAGGGGGCTAAGAGCTAAGAGCACCCCTCATTCTGAGGTCAAGGTGTAATAGCTTCTTGGTGATTGTGGCCTGTGGTGGGACCTCTTCACTCACACATCTCTACTTCTGACCACTCCACAGTGCGGCCAAGGATTCTCACAGCAGGAAAATGGCCATTGCACAGGTGAGTGGCCTACAGGCATCCAGGGGTGGGGCAGAGGTCAGGCTCAAACCTGGAGTGGAAAGTGTGACCCGCCCCAGCCCTGGCAGGGAGCGAGTTGTTTGGATTCAAGACAGCCACTAAGGGATTCACCAGGGGAGGGCTGATGTAGGCAGCCAGCAGGCTGAGCACTGGTGTTTTGGGAACCATGCTCCCTGAACAGAGAGGGGGGAGCCTGGGGTGGGGCTCACAGGGAGGCTGTTGGGGTGGTAATGGCTGGAATGACTGTAATTCCTGCATTGGGCAGCCTAGTGCTGAGCAGCACACAGCCAGGCAGCAGCTCTGCAGGCATCCCACCATGACCTTCTGAAAGGCTCTGCAAGGATCTGGGGAGGGGCAGCCTTGAGGCTTAGCACCCAGAAAACCGTCAGCCCAGTGTCTTCCTCCCCAGTGACCAGCATGTGGTGGTCAGGCCACAAACTCCTGCTTCTAGACCCTGGGCAGCATCCTTCCCAATTTACTCTGTAGATGCAACTAAGACACAAGAGTGAACAAGGCAGACATGGTCCCTGTCTCACAGGGCTTAGAGTTGGTGGTCAGGGTCCCTGTTAAATGACCACATTAATGTGAGCCAGACTGGGCAGGGGTGGGACTGCAGGACATGTGTGGTCTAGGGAAGGCACCCCAGAGAAAGCAGGGTCTAAGAGAGACCCAGGGATTGCCAGGTAGACAAAAGGAGGACGTTTCTTGTGGGTGGAGGACCACAGGCAGGAAGGTGGAGCAGTGATGGAGCTGAGAGAGGCCTGCGAGGAGTTAGTCCCCTGAACTCTCCATGTCCCCAGGTAGTCACTCTAAGCAGGCAGTACAGATTCATCCAGCAGCCTCCTCAGTGCCCACTGGGAGACCCTGGGAGGACCCTGTGAGTATCTAGCTGCCACTTTCTGTCCCACATCTGCAGACATTCCCATGCCTCCTTGACAGGAGGGGGCAGCCAAGCGCCTACCTGGGGGGAGATGAGCATGTTACCCAATAGCTGGACAAGAATCCTTTCAGCCAGGCACTCTGGGAGAGACTATTCTAGAAGGAGGGGACAGGGAGAGGGTCTTAAAGCTGGGATCTCAAAGAGAAGGGTCCAACCACAGAAAGAGCCAGAGCAAGAGCAAGAGTAAAGACAAGAAGACAGAGTGGAGCTTTATGCATCAAAGGAGCTGGAAGGTCATGTGCCCAGAGAGGATGCAGGAGCCAGAAGAGGACAAGAGGTCAGGAGGGTTGAAGGTCCCAGGTATAAGGGGAAAGGAGGAAAGGGAGTCACTTTGGTTCTTGCTTGGGTAACTGAGTGGATGTTGGTGATATTGGGTTAGGGCCCATGGGCATGGGGGTGGAAGAGGTTTGGGACTAGGTGGAATGGAGGCAGTTCCATTTTGGACCTACTAGATTTGAATGTGTCAGACTGAGTCACAACTCGGGAGCCTGGGGCAAGGTTGTGTTTGGAGATAACAAGTCTGGAAACATCCACATTTGTAGGAACCACCTAAAGAAAGTGTGGTGGAGGGTGAAATAGCTCACTTGGATAGTACACTGCTTTGTCATGTGTGCCCCCCAGGTTTGAGCCTGGCACTTACCACACTGAAGAAAGTTGGTGCTCCATGGTATCTCTCTCTCTCTTTCTCTCTCTCTCTCTCTGCCTTGCTGACTCTCTGTCTCAAAGGAAAGGAAGGAAAGAGAGAGAAAAGGAAAGGGAAAGAGAGAATAGAAGGAAGGAAGGAAGGAGAGGGGCGGGCAGCAGTGCAGTGGGCTAAGCACACATGGCGCAAAGCACAAGGATCCCAGTTCGAGCCCCCAGCTCCCCACCTGGGGGGGGTTGCTTCACAAGTAGTGAAGCAGGTCTACAGGTGTCTGTCTCTCCCCCTCTCTATCTTCCCCTGCTCTCTCAATTTCTCTCTGTCCTATCCAACAACAACAACAGCTATAACAACAATTAAAAAAAAAAAAACAAGGGCAACAAAAATGGGAAAAATGGCCTCTAGGAGCAGAGGATTCATGGTGCAGACACCAAGCCCCAGCAATAACCCTGGAGGCAAAAAAAAAGAAGGAGGAGGAGGAGGAAGAAGAAAAGGAGGGAGGGAGGGAGGGGAAGGAAGGGAGGAAGGAAGAAAGGAAAGAAAGAAGGAAAGTGGGTAGGTAGAGGTGACTAGAAGACACAGAATCAAGCTGAGTACCAGCACAATATGGTTTGGTGGTCAAGTATAGGAAGAGTCAGCAAAGGGGACATGAGGAAACTTAGGTCCCATAAGATGAAAGGACATGCCTGGGGTCACAGAGTGGGTGGCATGGCCCCATGCCTCCCTGGTGAATGTCACCCTTGACTTCCAGACACCAATGAATGCATCCAGTTCCCGTTTGTGTGCCCGAGAGACAAGCCCGTGTGTGTGAATACATATGGGAGCTACAGGTGCCGGACCAACAAGAGGTGCAGTCGGGGCTATGAGCCCAACGAGGATGGCACAGCCTGTGTGGGTGAGTGGGGCCTCAGCTACCTTCCACTGGGGAGCCCCAGGGAGGTCCCACATCAAGGTGCCCCACCCCTGCCTTCTCCAGGTGGATGGGGTCTCCTTAGACCCTCATGGTCCTCCAAGGAAGACCATAGCAGAGGCTCAGAGAAGCTATGCCACTGCTGCCATCCTCTGCAGGGCCCCAGGGTACTGTGCCCTAGCCTGAAGCCTTGATCTCCCTGTTTCTCCCTTCCCATGTTTCTGGAAACAGGTGTTCCCACCTTAAACCCAGCCCACCTTTTTCTACCTGGGATAGGAACTAGTACCAGCTTCTGGTCTTGATCTGAATTTTCTGAACTGGTGTTTGTCTTCTTCCTCCCAAACTCTCTCCCCACCCCCTACCCCATCCCTAACCCCTTTCTCTCTTTCCCGTGTTCTATCTCTCTGCCCATCCTTTTTTTTGCAGCTCAAGTGGCCTTTTTAGGTAGGTATCCTTCTGCCGCCTTTAGAATCTCCGAGCCTCTTTCTCGGGCCTTGTATCTTTCTCTAGGCCTTGGACTTTGCCTTCAATTATATGCACTTTAAAATCCCATCAATAAAGAAAGAAAAAAAAAAGCCTAACTACCTTTGTGGAAAACTAAATCTCTCCCACTGCCTGCCTCTCACCATGCCCTGTAGTGCCAGCTGTCCACCCTCTCTGAGTGGACAGCAGGAGTGGCCGTGCTGGCACAGAGGTGTTTGGGGGACACTGGCTTTTATGTGAACTTGGTTGCGTTTAAAGCCTCTCTTTGCGTGTTTTCTGAGAAAACAGAAAAGGAAAGTGTATATCATGTACCCCCCAACCATGCAGCCTCCCTTACTCCTGCAGAAGAATCAAGATAGCCCTGGCTCCTGCGTCCTGATTGCTGTGTCCCCAGTGTCTGTCTTTGCCCTTCACAAAAAGTTCCCAGGCCGCTGATTCCATTGTGTGTCACATGCCTGTGTGGTTTCTGCTCTGTACACCCTCACTTCTGGGGGTAGAGAAAGCCTTATTGGGGTTGGCGGTGATGAGGGGAGGGAGAGACGGTGGGTCTTTGGGACTCTTGCTAACAGTATTAAAGCTTGAACTTGCTAAGTCTTCTGGCTTCTTTCAGGGAAATGGACAGGGGGACTATACCAATAAACTCCCCACTGGATGTTAGCTCCTAACTGGTTAGAACAAATGTCTGGGGCAAACAGATGTTGAATTAACAGCAACCTTTCCCTCAGGTGGTTATGAGAAAGTAAATTGTAGGCAGGAAGTCTCTGCCCCAGGCAGGAGTCATGGCTTTGACAAATGCAGCAATACTCAAAGTCAGGGAGCCTGAATTTGAACCAGTGCTCTGGGCCTTTGATCCAGGAGAAATCACTTTTTCACAGGGCTGCGTGGTGGCACAGCCAGTCGAGAGCGCATGCTACCATGCACGAGGACCCATGTTCAAGCCCCCAGCTCTCACTCGGTGGTGTGTGTGTGTGTGGTGGGGGTGGGGGGCTTCACAAGCTGTGAAGCAGTGCTCCGGGTCTGTCCTTCTCTCTTTTTATCTCCCTCACTATTTACCTCATCCCTCTCAAATTCTCTTTGTCTCTATCAAAAATAAATAAATAAATCCTAAAAAAATCACTTCTTAACTCCAGTCCTCAGTTTAAGTGACAAACAAGTTGAACTAATGTGCCCATAAGGATCCTTTATTTTCTGAGATGGATCAGAAAATGGCTAGTCTCAGGTGACCCTGATTTCTAGAAAGATCCTTGTGACTCAGTTTCCTGTGCAGCCTGCTCAGAAGTCTCGTTGCTGCTGCCTCAGAGCTCCCTTTGGGGGTGGCGTGGATGGTGGAATGCTCTTGCCACTGGTCTCAGGAGTGGTAGTTTGCTGTGAGTCGCAGACCTATTCTTCATGCCATCTCAGGATATAATAAAACCTTGCTTAAGAATGCAGCATGCCTTTTAAAAACATATTTAACAGGAAAAAGGTACCACTTCCTGATACAACAATAATACCCCCCTAATAAATCACCAAGTATTAATTCCTCATAGCTGGTGCTGTTTTTGCACTCCGAATGAGAGTTTCAATGAAAAGTTTTTAAATGAAAACTGCTACAATTTCACAGACAAGCACGGGCCCTCTGAAAAATTGCTCCACTTCTGGAAAGCCCACCTCTGTGTGTTGATGTAGGATCAAAGACCCCAGAGTTGAGGCTCAGAGAAATGATGTCATCTGCTCAAGATCACTGAGCCGACTGGTTCCCAGGGCTGGGCTGGACACTTCTTCTACCACATTGTCAGGCTGGAGGGTGACAGACAAGGCTGTCAGTGTTTAGACTATTCCCCCATCATCCTGGAAGCTTCTCCCCCCCCCTTTTTTTTTTCTTTAAGAAATAAACTAGTGGCTCTAAGAAAGATAGGTAATACCCCAAGCTCACAGAGACCTTGGCTCCAAATGCAATGGTAGCTGACAAGATAGCACATATCCACTGACTGACCTCACACACAGCAAAAGATAGCAGCCAGGGACAGCAGGGGATTCGGGCTGACAGGACTTCAGAGGACGGCTCAGAGGTATTAACACAGGCTCGGTGAAATAGCTCACTTGGATAGTGTGCTGCAGTGCCATATATACAACCCAGGCTCAAGCCCCAGCTGCCAGGGCATTGAAAGAAGCATTGATATTGTGGCCTCTTTCACTCTGTCTCTCTGCCTTCTGTGTTTCTGAGAAGAAGAAGAAGAAGGAGGAGGAGGAGGAGGAGGAAGAGGAGGAGGTGGAGGAGGAGGAGGAGGAGGAGAAGAAGAAGAAGAAGAGGAGGAGGAATAACACAAATCTCTGCACAATGAATGTCTTAGAGCAAGATCTATTTGTGTTGTTTTACCCTCCTTGGCAGGTAGACTTTCCAGTTCCCCCCAAGTATTACAAACATGGCTACAGAATCTCCTCTATAGAATAAGAAGGGTTTTCCACTTATTTATTCATTCAACAAGCATTGGTTGAGGACCCACTATGTGGCAGGTGCTGAATCAGCCTCTGGATATAAAAGGCTAAAGGGAAGGTAATATAGTTGCTGTCCCCACACTGCCTCCCCCCAGGAGGAGCCCCCGGTGCATGTGATGGGGGAGGGATGGGGAGCAGAAGCTCTCTGCAGAACCTGGCTGCTTCTTGACTTAGTGACTTCACTCTAAGTTCATGTAGCAAGACTCTGCTCTAGAAGCGTGGGGGGTGGGGGTGAGGAGGATCACCCATGAGAACTGTGACAACAGCCCTCCAAAGGAGGTCAAGTGCCCTGGCCCCCAATATGTTTCTGTGGTAAGAGTCATGAGCCTGTAGCATGAAGGGGCCAAGTAGGGACTGAAGCAGTTCAACATTGCCTGCCCTAGCAGGTCAAGAGTCAGACTTCAAGGCAAGTGTGGCAGGCACCTGTCTCAGGCGTGGACACAGAGCTGAACCACGCTCCTAGGCCCGGCCTTCCCACCCCCTCTTTTTTCTCATTCTCCCTCTTGTGAGGCCCATGAACCTCTTCTTTGGCCCCTTTCCCCTTCTGAGTATAGACAGTCCTGAACATGGCTTCCTTCTGCTGCTGAACTTGGAGTTTGTAGCAGCAGTAAGAGATACCCTTGGGAGCCAACAGCTAATGAATAAGTATCTCTGTGCATGAGGAGATTGTGTCCTGTCTGATGGAGAGGCCAGGACCCACTCCAGCCAAGTAGCAAGGTGGGTACAAGTTGCCAAGCCTCCCCATTTTTTCAAGAGCAGACAATAGTCAGAAGAATGTTTCCATTCTGCCGGGCTCTACTTCTTTTCCTGGGGACACACCTCTGAAAGCAGCACAGGTAGTGTGCATTTAGTGAGCTCTACATGCTTGGGTCCTATCTAAGGTCTTGGTGAAAGTTATTTCCAGCTCACAACAATCCTATAATTCTCACAGGTTTACAGAGACACTGAGTGGTTTATCCAGTACCACACAGCTGACAGACAGAGAAAGGGCTGGGCAGCCTGGCACATGTCTTCTTTGCCCTATAGGGTGGCTAGCTAGCTGCTTAAAATCCACAGTCTAGGGGGACTGGGAAGCGGCTCACCCAATAAATCATGCATTGCCATGCATGAGAATTTAAGTTCAAAACCCTGGCCATCACATAAGAGCACCTGGGTGTGGGGGGGGGGCGGGGGGAGATTCAGGACTGCTGGAGTGTCCTTTTTCTTTCTTTTTTTTTTTCTCTTTCTCTTCCTCTTTAACTCTCATCTTCTATCAAAAATGGAAAAACAAGCAAAGAAAACTCCAGAAGTTATGCAGGCACTGAGCACCAGCAATCAACCTGGTGATTTTAAAAAGAAGAAGAAGAAGAAAGAAAGAAAGTAACAGGCTGGGCAGTGGTGCACCTAGTTGAGTAGTTGAGTACATATAACTCACAAGGACCCGGGTTCAAAACCCTAGTCCCCACCTTCAGGCGGGAAGCTTCATGAGTGGTGAGGCAGGTCTGCAAGTGCTCGCTCTCACTCTCTCTCATATATATATATATATCTTTCCTCTTTCACTTTCTCTGTTGTATCAAATAAAATAAATATTCTAAAAAATACAGTCTTTCAGGCTGTCCAGGGCCAAAGGGTGGGCTGGGAAAAAGAAATGAAGCCCCCGGAAACCCTGGGACCTGAGACAGACTCCTCATGGTCATGTTCAAGCCTCAGGAAGTGAGGACGAACCCATGCTGAGTCCCCTCAGGAGCTGGCCTGACTGGCCTTTGCTGACGCAGAAATTCCCTGGGACCTCTTCCAGCATCTCCTTGCTGCCAGCTCTACTCTGGGGAGGTGCCATTCTGAAGGCCAGGAGTTGGATTATGTGTCACTCTGGCTGCTATGGCCCCCTCCCAGGGTCTGGGCATCACACCCAGACCAGCGCTGCTAAAGTGCAGACCACATGAAGCTCCATCTTTACCTTGAGTAGCTGTCTCTCCAGAGCTGCCTGGAGACAGAAAGATGAAAACTTCGTTTTCTCACACGGGCAGCAGAGTGTTTCCAGCAGATTCCAGACTGGTCACCCCATCTAGACCCTCAGCCCAGGGGACAAGCTTAGTCCATCCCTCTCTCTTACCTTCCCTCCCTCCCAAGAGTCAGCCATCATCTCTCCTTCTGTGAAGTCCAGGGCCCAGTCACATCCCGCTGGGCAGGTGCTGTTGCGTCTCCTTAGCAACAGGCTTGTCCTGGGAGGAGGAAGAGGAGAGGGGAGAGCACAGCTGGCTAACTCCACAGATGTCGCCCCACCCCCAGCCCCACAGGAACTACTGTCAACAGCAAGGTGGTCAAAGGGTATGCCATCCAAGAAAAACAAATGAGAAGCAAGAGGAGAAAGCCCCTCCTCAAGGGAAAGGGTATGGCACCACTATCTGCTGCCAAGAACTTCCTGTCCTCGTCTCCATTAATCCTCACACACAGCCTCAGAGAGCATGTTACTGGTTTCCTCTGCCCAGAGAAAGAATAAGCTGCTCAAGGCTATGTGACTAGGTAAGTGGTGAAAGCTGTAAGTGAGACATATTCAGGCTCCTCGCCCCCTTCTTAGGGCTTAAGCGACACAATCCCCAGCTCATTTACAAATGATATAATCACCTGCAGAGCAGGAACACCTACCTCATGGGCATCATCTGGTGACCTGAGCAGATACAATCTGTGAGCAAAACCAGCCTAGGCCCCTAAGCTGGTGACCTATGGCAGGCACCTTAAAAGTACTGTCTGTTGATATATGGTGATAAATGCTGGAGGGAGGTTATCATTTCAGAAAATTGGGGTGCTGGGGTAGAGGCAGAATGCCGTTCTAAACGGTGTGGGTAAGGGTGGGACTTGGTGAGAAAGAAGCACTTGTAGAAATATTAAAGCAGATGGGCATTCTTGTGCCACAGTTTCCTTATCTGTGAAATGGGATAACACCCACCTCCCAGGAAAAACTGCTAAATTATTTTTTTTGATTTTTTTATATATAAAACTGCTAAATTAAAAAAGATGGTATAAAACATTCAATATGGTACCTGGCATATAGTAAGCCCCTGATGAATTAGAAACACTATCAATGTGGTAGAATGATGAGGATGAATAGTTGTTCATGCAAAAGAGATGTAGCGAAGTTCTCGATGTTTGCCAGCACACTCTGCTACAGCCCAGGTGACAGGGTCTGCAGTGGGTGTGAGGAGGGTATTGCTACCCACACAGAGCCGACAGCTTTGCAGGAAAGAGACCTCAGGTGGCAAGGAGGGAGCAGGGCAAACCTTCCACGAGACCAGGCCAGGTTGGTGTGCTCCACTTATGTCTCATCTGGGGCTATTTCTAGAGAAGTATAATCATAAAATAAGGTAAGCCAAGGGAGGGCATGACACTGGCTTGGCTGCACAAAACACAAGTCACCTGAACTATTAATAATTAGAGTGGCATGTGGATTCAGCCCTCAACCATTACAGAAGCCTACACTGGTTGTTTGTTTGTTTAGATAGAAACAGAGAGGTGAGAGAAAGACCGAGTGAAAGAGACAACAGCACCAAAGCTCCCTTTAATGCACTGGGGGCTGGGCTCCAACCTGGGTCACACACATTGAAAGCTTGTGACATCTTCTGGCCATCAATACACAGGGGGTCCAGGAGAGAACAAGACAGCACACAGCAAAGGTTGTGGGATGTTTATTGGAATAAACAAGTTAAGAAGTAGTCACCAAAAGAAGAGAAGGGCGGACAGTTTAAAAAAAAAAAAAAAGGTGAGACAGAGGGAGGCATGTCAGCAAAGAGCAAGCCAGCCGCCTGCTGCTAGGCAAGAGTGCACTGGTTCTAGAACTTTCCACTGAAATTGAGTTTTGTGGGAAAATGGGAAGGAGTGTATAGCTAGCCACCCTGAAGTCGGGCAGATTTCCTGTCCTACTCAGTTGCCAGGTGTGGAACCTTACCTTTTGATAGTCTTATTCAGAATCACTAGACGCTGACTGTTAGTTTTTGTACTTGAAAATGTCTTATGCCTGGGGGTTTTCACTGACCTAGCTCTGAACTGTTGCTTTTCTGTCAGACTGGCAGCACCTTATTTATAGTTTCATGCCACAGCACACATTACTAAGTATTGCACTATCCATCCAAGTGAGCTGTTTCGCCAGCCCCCTGTATCATTTAATCTGGAGATGCCTGAGAAATCCTATCCCATCCTTTTCAGATGTGGAAACTGAGGCCCAGACAGCAGCAGTGACTTTCCTCAGGAGTACAGCCTTTCCAGGGGCCTGCCTCCTGCCTGGGGCTTCTCCTAGGTGGCTCTGCTCCTGCTGAAAGATGATCATGCTGAGAATTAAGCCCCCATGCAATCCCAGCCTGCCTTTCCAGTGAGCTTGGAATATTTCAGAAGCACGGTTCTATCCAGTCTGCTGTTACAGAAGAGAACAGAACCATGCTCAAACCCAGAGACACAGCTATGATGTCAGAGCTGAGGTGAGTGTAGAGAAGGGTCTGCTCAGCTGAGAGAAGGGAGCTGAGAATAAGGGTGGTGAGGACAGGAAACTGTATGACCTATACTCAGGAAGTCCCACCTAGAGCCTCAGCACTGCCTGCCTGCCTGCCTGCCAGATAGGCTAGGACCAACACAGTTTCCTGACAGCCCAAGAGCAACCATAAAGGACTCATCCCCCCCAGATCATTCATGCAACTCCTTCCAAAAAAAAATGGAGCCTTTTGTCCCTCAGCCCCATACCCAAGCACCCAAGTTCCCTGCTATTGGAGGAGTATAGGGACTATGGCAGAGGAACAAGCTCAGACTGAAGAGGGGAGGGTAAATCCATGCACAGAGCTCCCACAACTCCCAATGAAGTCATCAAGAATTAAAATTTTTGTCAGTTAAAAATGCATTTAATATGCCTGGCCTCCAGAATAACATAGCTTAGCCTAGCCCACCTAAAAGCAGGCTCTGAAAACTGACATTCACCCATAGTGGGACCAAAACCTGTGTTATAAGGAAGTGTTGGATATCTCATTGAACACTGTACTGAAAGTGGAGAAGCAGAATACCCTAGTTCAAAATTCTGATTATGTTTTCTGTGGAGCATTTATCACTCTGGCACCATCAGAAAGCAGGAATCCTACATCCGGGACCACCTGCATATCTTCCCCACATTTTCAGAGGCCCTCAGCTCACGATTCATGTACCTTGAAGGCAGACACATAGAGGAAATCCGAAGGAAACTGAGACTGTCTTCAGGCGAGTAGGTCATTGGGAAGGCCTTGGTGCCTTGCCCTAATTAATAGCTTTTAAATTAGCTATTATTTTGTTGTGACTATTGGGTCCAAATTTCCATTCTGCACAGATTCAACCAGTACCCCCCAGAAAAACCACATTTTTTTCTTAGAAATGTGGTCCCTGAGTCCTTCAGTCCTCCCCCTGTTGATTTTTTTTTTTTTTTACCTCCAGGGTTATTGCTGGGCTCAGTGCTGGCACTAAAAATCCACTGCTTCTGGCAGCCATTTTTCCTTTTTTTTTTTTTTAATTCAGTAGGACAGAAAGAAATTGAGAGGGGAGGAGAGAGGGACAGAAATAGAGAGGAAATGATAAAGAGATACTTGCAGACCTGCTTTGCTGCTTGTGAAGTTTCCCTCTGCAGGTGGGCAGCAGGAGGCTTGAACCTGGATCCTTGTGTGGGTAGGTGCTTGTACTTAACCAGGTGTGCCACTGCCCAGCACCCCCCCCATTCAACCTCACTCCTACTTTCCTCCCTTATTTTCATCCTGAAAATGTCTTCTTCACCCTAAGACTCTGAGATCAGGTAGACTCAGACTTAAACCCCAGGCTACTCCTCAGACTCTCTGTAGGTGCTCTCAAACAAGCTATTTCACCTCTCTGCACCTCAGTTTCTTCATCCACAAGACAGAGAGCTGTCATAAGACTTCTGCAAGATTAAGTGAATGGATTAGTAACATGCAGATATTATTACAAAAGCCAGGTCAGATCCTTTAACCCCTGGTTCCATTTCTTACTGCGCCTGATTTTGCAGGAATCCATAAGTCATTAACTGAGGTGAGGTTAGACCTCTAAGAATCCTTCCCGACAAGATACATCTATCACTTAGAGTTAACAAATGCAGTTTATTTGGGGACCGGGTTACACTGAATTTTCCCTTTGAAGAGCTCAGACCCTGTATTTAGATCTGCATCTGGGAGCACAGGGCCAATCATTGCCCATCCATCTGCCTGCCTCTCCGGGGTCTGTGAGCATCCATCTCAAATCAGACAGCCCTCTCCATCACCTCCAACCCATCAGCCATCAACCTGGACCCATCTTCTCTGTATCCATCCACTTATCTGCCTATCCATCCATCTGCCTGTTTGCCCATGAGAGTTCAGCCTCTGAGGTCCCAGGCCCAGGCTTTCTGGGTAGAGCACTCAGCCCCACAAAACTCTTTAAAATACCCACTTTAAAATAGTAACATCTAGGGTTCAGTGGTGGCTCACCTGGTAGAGCACACATGTCATGCATAGGGAGCTGGCTTCAAGTCCCAGGTCTGCACCTTCGAAGAACAAGCTTCAGAAACAGCGGAGCAGTGCTGTAGGTGTCTCCCTTCTCTCCTCTCTCTCTCCTTCTCTCTCTCTCTCTCTCTCTCTCTCCCTCCCTATTTCTCTCTGTTTCTCAGCCTTTAACAGAAAGAAAGGGAAGGGAAAAAGGGGGGATGGTGTGGTCATGCAGGCACCAAGCCCCAACACTAGCCATGATGGCAAATAATAACTAATAATAAATGTAATCATATTCACAGCACCTAGTAAAATCTTGGCAGAACTGGGATACACACTTTCTCTCCTTCCCTCCAAGGGCAAGTGGAGACCCTTAGCAGAGCTACAAGATAATGGCCAAGGCAATATGATTGAAAGCAGCTGCCTGGCTCAGAGGCTAGACTGGGCTCACTTCCTTCCTGTGATGGAATTTCTTGGTCATCACTGGCAGTTGAATCCTAACAGTCAGTCCCCACTCACCTGTCTGCATCTGCCTGCTGACTTCTTAGTGGCACATTGTGCCCAGGGCCTGAGAGTTCCAAGGCTATATATCCTTGTCCCTTCCTGCCAGCCTGGGATGAACTTCTTTTCCTATTCACCCACCTAGGGCAAGGCACTAGGTACTTGTGTGTAGGTACTTGGGGCTGGCAGGTGTTGGGGGGAGAGGCAACAGAAATGAGTATGGCAGGACCCCCTCTCTCCAAGAGTTTACTGAGGAACTGGGGACAGAAGGAAGAAGGCCATTTCCACAGACAAGATCCCTGGGGACAGAGGGAGACAGCCATCACCCTCTGGAAGATCATGTAAGCTGTGTATAATATTTCCCCCCTTCTAGGGCCTCGCTCAGCACTGAGCTCAGACAGTAGCTGTTACCAATCGCTTTTCCATTACAGAAATCAATAATTTGAATTATTCCAAAATAATGAGCCCCTCTATGCTCTTGCAAAGCTAATTTTTCTGTGTCTGTGTTTGCCCACATGCTCCTTTCTGAGTCTGGAATCTGTCTGGTGGAGTGAGTCCAGGCAGAATGGAGTTCTTCCTCTGACTGAAACACCCTGGGAGGGGGAGAGCTGGATTTGGGGTTTGGTGCTCAGGTTCAAGTCATTGCTCTGATGCTTCTGAACTGTGGGATGCTGTCAATCTACCTAGCCACCTGGAACGTCAATTTTTCTCCTTTATAAAATAAGAATTTCAAATATAACCACCCACCAGAGGATTGAGGAACTAAATGGAATCATAATGTATGTCAATGTTCCTGGCACATATTAAGGAATCAGTGAACTCTCATATAAATATGTTTATTCAAAGCAGGAATCTGAAATCTGACTATAAATCTATATCACATGGCCACTGTATAATGAGAGCTTCACAAAACTCCAGACATAGCAATAATATCTTAGGTTGGGGAAAGAGATTATCATTTGCAAAGACGCATGTCCTCATTTTTACAAATGACAAAAGCCAAGACTCAGGATAGTTGGGTGAATTACAGAGATGTCTACTGAGAGTGCTGCTCCTGGACCCACTCCTGGCTCTTCACCTACTCCATCATCCCTGGCTTAAAGCTCAAGTCCCACCTAGAGCAGCCACGGTGCCATGTCCTGCCATGGGGCAGGTGCTGAAACCACAGGCCCTTGGAACAGCCACTTACATGAAACGCTGTAAGCTTGGCACACTGGCTCTGGTGCTGCCAGCAGACTAAATCCTTCTGAAGTCATCTGAAAAGGGTCCTGGGGAAGCCTCTGAAAATTGGACTTGGGAAAGAAGGAAAGAGACATGACCAAACCCTATTTCTTGCCAAGCACATCCTTGGCCAGCCCATTCCTCAAAACGAATCCTTTGCAATCATTTTTTTCTTCTTTCTTTCTTACTTTCTTTCTCTTTTTCTCACATAGTCCTTTGAGAATCTGCTGAAAGCCTTGGCCTCTCTTCCTCAAATAAAGGGATACTCTTTTGCATACAAGTGCAGGAGAGTTAAGGTTAAGTGCTCCTGGGCTGTTTTAAAATGTTCTTAGGCACTAGGGCCCTTCTTATTTAGCTGTCCCAGACTCCCTTGTATTAAATATTATCTTGTGCCTCACAGCCCCCACTGAATTGCACACAGACACGCATACAAGTTGAGTTGCATTGCAGCTGACTGTTTGACATAATGATACATTCTGTAGACATGTAGTAAAATATTAATTTCAATTTTGTGCTTTTCTTATTTCAGAGCCAATGAACTTTTTTGGTAAATTTTATTGAAACCACACACATCTTAAGTGTACAGCTTGCTGGATTGTCATGAAATGAGTACACCCATGTGACAGCCTCTAACAAGAGGCTCATGGAGCACCCAGAGGTCCCTCAGCACCCTTCCACTCATTACTCTCAAAAGTCAGCACCCCTTTCCTCACCCTCCTGGAGTCCTTCAGCACCCTGCCAGAAGTCCTTCAGCACCGCTGCAGTCACTACCCCCAGCAGCCTCTCAGCAGTCCTCTGCTCATCAACCCCATCCCAGGGTAGCTGCTTTCCTAAGTTCTAACACCATAGAATCCTTCTGTATTGCAATGTGTCATAAGTGGGATCAGAGCTTCTGCTCATATGGCATCTGGTTTCTTTCATGGAAGCAGCAGACCCTTTATTCAAGTCTCAGACACTTTCTGTGAAAAATTACAGGCTCAGAGCACTGTTGAAACTAGAGGTTTCTGACCTGAAATAGTTCACCTGGACAGTGTGCTGCTTTGCCACGTGTATGACTCAGGTACCCACTACATGGAAAAAAACTTCACTGCTGTTCTTTTCTTTTCTTTCTTCCTTCCTTCCTTCCTTCCTTCCTTCCTTCCTTCCTTTCTTTCCTTCTTTCTCTTTCCTTCTCTCTCTCTGTCTCTCTCTCCCAGGTGATGGTGCACCTGGTTGAGTGTACATATTACCATGCACAACTCCCCAGCCCCCCACCTGCAGGGGAGGAGCGTCACAGGTGGTGAAGCAGAGCTGCAGGTGTCTCTCTTGTTCTCTCTCCTTCTCTACTTCCCCTCCCTCTCAATTTCTTTCTGCCTCTACCCAATAAATAGATATTTTAATTTTTAAAAAATGAAATGAAGGGAAAGAGGAGGAAGATAAAAGAGAAAGATACCTAGGGCTTTCACACTGGGAAAAAAAAATCCTGATGCCCTGGCTGAACCCTAGAGCAATAAAATTAGAATCTGGAGATCAGAGTAGGCACAGGTAGGTTTTCTTGCTCCTCCGGCTGCATGGACAGCAGCCGAGGAAAAGGAGCCCTGGCCTCCCTACTGGGGAAACTGAGTCTCCAGGTATCACCTCCCCCACTGTGGGGACACCAGAGTTCCCCCTCTAGTCTATCTGGGGGTGGTGTTAGCACGACTTCAGTCCTCTAAATCTCAGGGAAGTCCTAGCCACTGGGCGCCGCTGTGGCTCCTGGCCTTGGAGGTTGGGTCCCCGCGACTGAGCTGCCTGGCCCATTGCTGCATCCTTCCCTCATGCAGTGCACCATTCGACCGCTGGGCGGCTCCTCGAGCTCCAGGAACCCCTGCGGTTTTCATAGCCCCCCCCCCCCCCCCCCCCCGTCTCTGGCGAAAAACAATCAATAGATTGGGCTGCAATGCAGGCGGTGGGGTGGGGGCGCTCAGAGCTGCTTGGGAGCCTGTCTGGCCCAGCAACAAGGAGGAAGGTTCCTGTGCTCCTTGGGACCTGGCGGGTTACGGCTTGCGGGGAGGAGGGGGGCGGGGAGAATGTAGACACCCAGCCCCAAATACAGGAGAGAATGAGCGCTTTCCAAAGCTGAGCCATCCAGCAGAGAAGCCCCACTCGCTGGCTCTGGCTGCGGGCGGGTTTGGCCCTACAAAAGCCACACACAGAGGCCCTGGGCTGGGAGGGGCCATAGCTCCCTCAGAGCTCCACACGCCCCCAAGTCGTTCCCTAAGAATCTGCCAAATCCTAACCCTGAGATGCTGGGGTCCTCTGGCTGCAGGATAACTGGAGCTAGATCTCTCTTCTTCCCTGCACTCTGGCCAAGTACAAGATGTGTAACTTGGAGTATTTAAATTCTGTGAGCCCCAATCTCTCTATAAGTGTCCCTGCTGTCACCGAGCGTTGTTGTGAGGGTGGCTTGTGTTGTACCAGGCACACCGTAAAAACTGAGTATTTATGTATTATTACTATACCAGTGCAAACAAGACAGACAAAATAAACCTCCCGGAATATTCAAGAGCAGCCTCTGCTGTGTCAACCCACATGTGTACCCCAGGTTTGACCAGAAGCAGGCACTCCAGCCTGCAGCTCAGGAAAGGCCCAACTGCTAAATACAGTAAATGCAAGAGAGCGAGCCACTGAGGGTGCTTCTCAGCACCACCCAAAGGGAACCCCCCTTACCTAGAGCTGGCAGCCATAATCTCCGTTGTCTGCTGAGATGCTATCTCCTTCCATGGATCTCAGAATGTGCTCCTCAGGCCATGTCCTGTGTACCAGCCCCATGGAGTCAGAGTGAGCACTGGCTCAGGAGAACCTCACACTTTTCTCAGGAACCAGTTGTGACCTAGGGCAGGTCACCCTCTGGGCCTCTCTTAAGCTGAGAGGTAAGCTTTCAGTGCCCTCTCAGTTCACATGTATGGTGTTTTAGCAAGCAACCTGGCATGCAGTAGGTGCTCAGCAAATGCCATTTAGTTTTATAAACCCCAAAACACATCTCTGCCAGGTTCCAACAGTCACCTACTTTCTAGTCTTTGATGCCTAGTGACCTGTGTGACCCCACCCCTAACTGGGTCCAATTCAAGGTAAGAGCTCAACAAATGGGTATTTATCTCATTAAAGAACTACTTCCATTCCTATCTGTCACCCCCTCCCAAGGCTGCAAGACCCCCAGGAAGACTCCCGATTACAGAATCCAGGATGTCTGCCTCCCCACTAGACTGAGAGCTCCAAGAAGACAGAGTGCTTTATAGCAGGCCTGGTTGCCGAGTCAACCCCCTTCTTAGTATCAGGATCCTGGGGCACAGAACCCCACAAGGAAGAGGGGAGAAAGCAGCACAGAGCCTCAAAATGGGCAAGTTCTTTTATTGGAAAAAGAAATAAGACAAAGGCCACTGCACTGCTTCTGCCCAAACTCCAGGCCTGCAGTGGGCCAGGGTGGGCAGTGGCTGGGCTGGGCCCAGGGTGGGTGGCTGAGGTGGAGCCCACTGGGCTGTAGTTTTGGGGGTGGATGTGGAGGGTGGGGGCTCTTGGGCCAGGACCCACTTGGGCTCAGGGGTTAGACCATCCTCTCCAGCAGTCTGGGCAGATGCCTTCTTCACACAGGCTACTCCCATGTCCAAAAGTAAAGCAGGCACCACTCTGGTTCTAGAAAGCTACCTGAAGCGGCTGGCTTTTCATAGCTGCTTCTAGCACCACCTGCCAGCGGAGCCAGGCAGCCTTTTGTCCATCACCAAGACACCAGGATGAGGCATCTCCTTCCCACTGCCCCCCGGGGGCCTCAGCATGTCTTTCCTTCGGAGAAGGGAGTGTCTCTTCTTTCTGCAGGGAGTCTGGTGTCTTTGAACTTCCAAGAAAACCATGGTTACACAGCTTTAGGGAGGCCCAAAGCTTGCAGGAGTGGTGAGAAGCTGGGAGAGAAACATGGAAGACCCCAGAAGATGGGCTCTGTGTTCTCCAGGAACCACAGTTTGTTTCTCCTCCAGAGTATACAATGACATCATAGCACAGGGAGAACCTTGTACGTGTGGGGAGAGGCTGGGAAGCGCAAAGCTGGTATCCCCAGGCAAGGGACAAGGGACATTAGGACCTTATTTATTGGACAGGCTGGACTCACACAGGGAGTAATCACAGGCCACCACATAAGAGAATGAGGCAGGGTGCAGAGGGAACAGCTGTTCACCTGGCAGCCAGGAGAACACACACACACACACAAAGACTCAAAGGGCAATCTCACCTGCACATACACACATGCACTCACACTCATTCTCTCTGAGGTGCAAACTCCAACCTTGAGAAGTTGGTTCTTGTTCTACATCTCCCTAGGAAGCATCCCTCCTGACCCCCCCAGATAACCTCCCAGAGCCCCGGGTTATGTCCTCACAGCCAGCACCTGGTAACAGACAAAGACTGGGTGCTTCTTGGCCAGGCTGATAGGGGCAATCAGTTTGGGACAGAGGGCAGGGGACCCAGGGGTGCAGAGAGGTCAGGAGGGGCTGAGTGGCTCCTACACAGCACCCCTGGGATAACTCCTCTCTCCCAGCACCTCAAATTCATGGGGAGACAGGTTTCTTGATAGGTAGAGGCCCTGAGGTGGCATGGGAAAGGGATTGGAGGGGTGGGTGTTGGCCTAGGGGCCTTGAGATTTGAGACAAGGAGGCATGCAGGATGGGGGTTCTCTATTTGACAGTCCCAGGCCCTCTCCAGGCTGTTTGAAACAAGGCTGTCCCAATATTGTTCTCCCTACCCTTTGTCTTCCCCCTGGAAGATCTGGCTCTGCGGTGGAGGAAGTAGGCCCTCCTATCGGGCGGGGGGAGGGGCATGGCCGGGGTGATGGCTGGTCACCCTGCCTTCCCTCCCCGGGGTGGGCGGCAGGGGGCGCCCCCAGAAGGGCTCAGAATCGCGTGCTCTGGTAGCGCAGCCGCCGCAGGTCCGCCAGGCCCTCGGCCCGGCCGTACACCTCCCTGCAGGGACTCTCGGCCAGTCACCGGGCCCCCGCGCCCACGCCCCCGCCGCTGCTGCTGCCACTGCCGGTGCTGCTGCCGCTGCTGGAGCTGCCGCTGCTGCACCGGTCCTCGTAGATGGAGATCTCGATCTAGGGCGGCGTCAAGGAGAGGGGGGAAGGAGAAGTAAGGGGGCCCAACCCAAGCTGCACCTTCCCTGCCCAAACCCTGCCATCTCTGCTCATGGCTCCTCAGCTTGTCAGCTACTGGGCACTCTTCAAAGAATCTTCGGGTTCTTTCTCAGTGAATTTCTTAGTGAATTTCTCGGTGAAACTACATGTGTAAAGCACTGACATGTGTAAAGCACTACATGTGTAAAGCACCGGCCGGTCTAATGGCCGGTCTAAGATAAAGGCTTCCTGGGCTTTGTAAAATGAGATGATTGGGATCCAGGTGGCGCACCTTGTTGAGCGCATATGTTACAATGCTTAAGGACCAGGGATTAAGCCCCCCTACCCCTCACTTGGAAAATGTCACAAGTTGGTAAAGCAGTACTGCAGGTGTCTCTTTGTCTCTCTCCCTCTCTATCTGCCCCTACCTCTCAATTTCTGGCTATCTCTGTTCGATAAATAAAGATATATTTATTTATTTATTTATTTATTTTTACCTCCAGGGTTATCGCTGGGGCTCGGTGCTTGCACTACAAATCCACTGCTCCTGGAGGCTTCCCCCCCCCTTTTGTTGCCCTTGTTTCATCTTGTTGCGGTTATTATTATTGATGTAGTTGTTGTTGGATAGGACAGAGAGAAATGGAGAAAGGAGGGGAAGACAGAGAGGGGGAGAGAAAGATAGAAACCTGTAGACCTGCTTCACTGCTTGTGAAGCGACCCCCCTACAGGTGGAGAGCCAGGGGCTCGAACCTGGATCCTTATGTCGGTCCTTGCGCTTGGCGCCACGTGCACTTAACCCGCTGTGCTACCAGCTGACCCCCAATAAAGATAATTTTTAAAGGAAAAAATATCTTAAAAAATAAAAAGAGGGGAGTTGGGCTGTAATGCATCAGGTTAAGCGCAGGCGGCGCAAAGCGCAAGGACCGATGTAAAGATCCTGGTTTGAGCCCTGGCTCCCCACCTGCAGGGGAGTCTCTTCACAGGTGGTGAAGCAGGTCTGCTGGTGTCTATCTTTCTCTCCCCTTCTCTGTCTTCCCCCTCGTCTCTCTATTTCTCTCTGTCCTATCCAACAATGACGACAATAATAACTACAACAATAAAACAACAAGGGCAAAAAAAGAGAATAAATAAATAATGTTTTTTAAAAATTTAAAAATTTTAAAAAATAAAAAGAAATGGTGTGTGTGTGTGTGTGTGTGTGTGTGTGCGCGCGCGCGCGCGCGTGCGTACACACACACACACATGCATGTTTGCCTTACTGGTTTTCTGGTCAAGTAATTGTTCTTAATAATTCTGTCATTGCTACTAGGGTTATGGGGCAAAATGTGTGTGCCCCTTATCACACTTGTCCAGCAGAAGGGAACGGAGCTACATACTTCCCTCACTGTCCCCCACCAAGACACCTCTCTTCCCACTCTCTGTTTCTTCCTCTCTACTTACCTGTGTGAAAAAGGAGGGCATCTAGGCCTCCAATCCATATTCCTAGTAGTAGGTGTGAGACAGAAATTGAGAGGGAAGGGGGAGATAGAGAGGGCAACACCTGACACACTGCTGCACCACTCATAAAGCTCCTCCTCTGCAGCTGGGGACTGGGGGCTTGGTAATGTGTTCACTGCACTGGGTGAGCCACTGCCCACCTTTTTCCCTCCTCTGCCTCCAGGGTTATCACTGGGGCTGAGTGCCAGCACTATGAATCTGCTGCTCCTAGTGGCCATTTTTTCCATTTTATTGACTAGGACAGAGAGTAATTGAGAGAAAGGGGAGGCTGATAGAAAGATAGATACGTGAAGACCTGCTTCACCACTTATGTAGCAACCCCCATGCAGGTGGGGAGCCAGGGACTCAAACCCTGATCCTTGTGTAGGTCCTTGCACTTTGTCCTATGTGCCCTTAACCCAGTGCACCACCGCCTGGCCCCTCTCTTTCTCCCTCTATCTCACCTGTCCCTCTAGATTTCTCTGTCTCTCTCTAATCAGTAACTATGTTTTAAAAAGAAAAACACTGGTCATTGGGGCTGGGGCTCCCCCTGAGCTGGCAGCTCTGCACCCCTATACCAAATAGCTCAGAAGGATACGACCCTCATCCCACGCTCCACGGGGTCAGTGAGTAGGAGGCCCCGGGGGGCAAAGATCTTTTCGTTCTGATCCTGGATGTAGCGGGAGATCTTCTTGAGCACCTGCAATGAACAGGGCATGGTGAGGATAAGGGTGAAGCCTGGGGTGTGGGGTGGGAGGCAGGGAGCCAGGCAGGCAGGGCAGGGCCACCTTCTCATAGTGGGTCTCCATGCAGAGGAAGATGAAGTAGGCTGTGGCACAGGCCAGGCAGCCCTCCAGGTAGGAGTTGCCACCGATCTTCTCGGCCTCCGAGTAGAAGCTGTTGAGTGTCTTCACAGTGTCTTCAAAGAGCTGCCGCTCAATCTGGAGGAAGCAATGCGGAGAGAGGCCAAGGTCAACCTCCCCAGAGGCTGGTATGGTTAGATTGTGTCCCAACTCCAAGAGCTTCCAAAGTCTCTCATCACCCACCAAGCAAAACCCAGGAGATGCTTGCCATGCCTGCTGGCCCTGCCTCCCCCTTAAGCCCGCCTCCTAGTTTCTGCATCCCCACATCACCACACTGGCAGCCCCACTGTTTCCTGAAAGCACCATGTGCCTGTGTACTCAGCAAAACACCTCCCCACAGACACCTCCCCCCCACCCCAGTCCTGTCTCATCCTCCTGCAGGCCTCCCCAGCCATTCACCTCTCCCCTGCCATGAGCTGTCTCTGCAGTGGAGCACCATCTCTTCCCACAGGGAGGAGGAGGGGAAAGCTGGTTCTGGCTCTTACTCCATGTTTGCCCTGTCCTAACTCTGAGCATGAAGGCACCCAGTTTTGTCTATACCCAGTAAGAATGGAATTGCATCACTCAGAAAATAAAAATCCTGTGGAAAAATAGAGCCAGGACCAGAGAGGAGGAGCTCATCAAGCAGGGCACAGGCCTTGCCAAGCATGTGGTCCAAGTTAGAGCCCCAGCACCATATGGGATTCTGAGGCACTGAGTCAAGCTTCAATGCTGTTATCTCCCTTTCTATGTCTCTTCCTCTCCCCCTTCCCTCTCTGAATGGAAAAGTGACCAACAGTGATGAAATTGTGTGCACACATGAGGCCCTGGCTACACACACACTAATATATATATAGACAGGGAGGGAGGAGGAAGAAAGAGAAAAAGAGACAGGGTACCAAAAAAAAATAAGATGCACACTCACTTTGGGAAGTCACTTTTCTTTCTGGTCCACAGTTTCTTGTGTCAGTGAGAGGGTTAAGCTAGTGAAGAGCATCTCAGACTTTCATTTTAATCTATGCATCACTTTGGGGTTTTGTTAAAACACAGATCTGAGCCACAAGGTTCAAGCTAGTTCTGAGCTTCTGCGCTTCTAGGGTTCTGGTCATGTTGCCAATCTCAGACCACAGTTTCAGCTCAAGAACTGAGTGGTTCTCAGTTCTGACACACACCAAAATTATCTGGTGGCTGGGTGGTGATGTACCCAGTAGAACACACATGTTACATTGTGCAAGGATCCAGGTTCAAGCCTCTATTCCCCACCTGTAGGGGAAAGCTTCACAATTGATATAGCAGTGCTGCAAGTGTCTCCACTCCTCTCTCTCTTTCGATGATAGAGTCTTCATGTGAGCATGACCCTCCCCCCCAGCAACAATACTGGTGGTAAAAATATTAATTAAAAAATACCTGACCATCTTTTAAAATTGAAATATGTCTAGACCATTTGAATCAGAATATCTTGGAGAGTGGGGACTTAAGGGATTGAAAGGAGAGGAGAAGGTAGAGAGGATAGAGAAAGGTAGATACCTGTATACCTGCTTCACCACTCTCAAAAGTTTCCCTCGGCAGGTGGGGATCAGGAGCTCGAACTTGGTCTTTGTGCATGGTAACTTGTGTTCTCAACCAGGTGTACCACTACTCAGCCCCTCATTCTTGTGCTTTTGAGAAGTTCTGGACTGAGAAGTCTCTGAGACTTTTATAGCTCTATTTTCAATAAGGCAATAGTAAGACGATGTTAAAGAAGCATTTTAATTCTTTCTGGGGAAGTGGATAAACATATCATATGTCATGGTATTACTTTTATTCTGTGTCAAAAACATTCACATTAACCCCTCAGTTTCATCATGGTCCACGTTCCACATTTTAAAAAGCTGTTCTCACCCGGCTGTCCAGCTCTGGAGGAAACTTGGTCTGGAACTGACAGATGGTCCCATCGCTGTAGTCTCTCTGGATGAAGACCTTGGTAGCCAGTGAGGCACTTCGCCGGAGCTCTTGCAGGTTGTGAACCTGAGGAGGCACATGAAGACAGGTGCTCAGGGTGACTGACCCTCTACTTAGGCATAATCAGACAGAAGGTTCTATGGGGGGAGAGGAGTGCTGAGTCTTTCAAGACTTAAGGCAGGACAAATTGACTACCCTACAGCTCTTCCCAGTGGAAGACCATGGACAAGCAAAACAGTAGTTTAATTACTGGGCTAATAATAGCATTCCTTGAGCTGAGCTATTCCAGAAAGATTTAGAAAGTCTGAAGCAGGGCTAAAAGTGAAGCAAAATGAGAGATCAGAAACATCAAATAAGCTAGCATGTATTTTAACAAGAGAAAAGTACTTCCTAGAGGCTGACCTAGATCCTTCTTAACCTTCTTGACCTAGATCCCACTTTCTCTCCTCTCCCCCCGCCACACTGAATTTTTTTTTTTTGCTATTTATACATTTATTCATTCAGTATCAAATGTTCACCACTTGGCAGCTTTCAGCTTAGGGAACCCAGTGCTGAATAAGGCTAAAGATTCAGGAGCCAGGGAGGGGAGTCAGCAGTAGAGTGCAAGTCTCGCATGCATGAGGCCTTGGATTCAGTCTTTGAAACTACATAAAAAGAAAAACCAAAACAAGTAGACCATCATAAATGGCAGAATGGGGTTTTGGTCTACACACACACACACACACACACACATACACACACACACACACACACACACACACACAGAGAGAGAGAGAGAGAGAGAGAGAGAGAGAGAGAGAGAGAGATTGAGAGAGAGTAGTCAGGGGCTGGGTGGTGGTACAGCCAGTAGAGCACACACATTATCATTTGCAAGAACTTTGGTCTACACTTGGAATTAAACTATAAGACCTGAGTCTCTGGTCCCTAACTACATAGGGAAAGCTTCACAAGTGGTAAAGCAGAGCTGCATGTATCTCTCGTTCTCTCCTTCTCTATCTTCCCATTCTTTCTCAATTTATCTGTCTCTATTAAGCAGAAAGAAAAGAAATGAGAGTAGGGCACCAAAGTAAAAACCCTGTGGTGAGGGGGAGGGTGGACATTTGGCTTCCTGGGGCGGGGGGAATGGGACACAGTCTTTTGGTGGTGGGAATGGTGTTTATGTACACTCCTATTAAAGTGTAATCATATAAACCACAATTTAATCAGTATGAGAGGGGAAAAATTGATCATATGTCTCGAACTTTTTAAAACACAGACTGAGTCGTTTTAATACATATGCTGAGTCTTTGATATGTTGACTCTCTCAAAAGTCTAGACCAGGTAGAACAGAAGAAACCAGTGGCACAGCTATATACAAGATGCTGAGTATTACACAGCAAACCCTAACAAAGGGACTTTTCAAAGTTAACTCAATTACCAAATAATGTGATGATAACAATAACTGTCTATTGTCTTCTTGAATCCTAAGACAGCAGGAACCTCACATATCCACAATAGAGCCTATATTTCCCCCAGTCCTGGAACCTTAGGGTGGGGACCACTTTCCTGCATGCTCCTCTCAATTCATATCAAATACTATTGCATCTGCTGATCGCAGCCTAATCAACACAATGAGTGCCACCCTAGCATGCTTCACTTCAGACTGTGTCCAGAGACTTCAGGTGTGGAATGACAACCCTTCAGCCTATCACTCGGGTGAGACCTTTCCTTTCATAGGATTCTCTAATTCCATTCCAGGTGTTCCACTCCCCAATAAAGTCCCCAAACCTAGATATAGACCAGGTCCCCTGAGATAGAGCATATGTTCACGTGTCCATAAACCAGGGCAAAATATATACCTGAAAGCAGAAGTACACAAGAGTCTGCAGTGAGTACCCCCCAACACTTCATCTGCACTATTACAGCCTTTAGGTCTATGATTGTTCAACAATTTGTTTGGATTTGTATGTTAACTCTCTTTTCAGCCACCAGGTTCCAGATGCCAGCATGATGCCGACCAGACTTCCCTGGACTGATGACCCCACCAATATGTCCTGGAGCCCCGCTTCCCTAGAGCCCCACCCTACTAGGGAAAGAGAGAGGCAGACTGGGAGTATGGATAGACCAGTCAACGCCCATATTCAGCGGGGAAGCAAATACAGAAGCCAGACCTTCCACCTTCTGTAACCCACAGCGACCCAGGGTCCATACTCCCAGAGGGATAGAGAATGGAAAAGCTATAGGGGAGGGAATGGGAGATGGAGATAGGGCGGTAGGAATTGTGTAGAGTTGTACCCCTCCTATCCTATGGTTTTGTTAATGTCTCCTTTCTTAAATAAATAAAAAAAGAAAGAAAAGAAATGAAAATAAAATGGCCACTAGAAGCTGTGGATTCATCATGCAGGCACAAAGGCCCAGAGTTAACATTGATAACAATAAAAATAACTAAATAAATAAAAATAAAATGACTGGAAGCCTTGGGGCTGGGTGGTGGCACACCTGTAGAGTGCACACATTACAGTGCATAAGGACCCAGGTTCAAGACCCCAACCTTCATCTGCAGCAGGAAAACTCCACAAGCTCTGTAGCAGTGGTGTAGGTGTATCGCTCCTTCTCTCTCCCCCTCCCTCTCAATTCATCTCTATTTTTATCCAAATACAAGTAAATTAAATATTTTTAAAAGACTGAAGCCTTAGACCTAGGGGGGGAGGGATTGGGAAATTGGGGACAGGGGCCAAAGCAGCAACTGATATTCAAGTTCAGACTAGGTTGTGAACTGAGCCAGAGAGTAGCACATATGGTCTTCATATCCAAAACAAAAAAGCAGGAATCCATGAATCTCCAAATCCCCATAAAAAAAAATGAAGTGTGCTGAGAGGAAAAACTGAAGGGATTCTGTCCTGGGAGGGGAGGGGTGGGAGAGAAGCTGTGGTCCCTTTTGCATACCTGTGGACCTGAAGTTGACACAGATACTCATGTCTGATGGAAGTAGATTCAGTTCCATAGAAGAACAAGGCCTCTTTCTTCTCCATCCTGTCTCAGTCATCTACATTCAAGACAAGCACCCTACTGGGTGAAATATGCCAAACACTGACACCACATGGAGACCAACCCCCAAAGGCAAAGTGAACAGCCAGTTCATTCTGTATAATTAAGGTGAATCCATTCAGCCACTCAGCTTTCATTTATTGAGTCCCTACTATTGCCAGGCTCCAGGGCTGCTGAGCAAAAGACAGTCTGGGAACTCCAGGGAGGAAGACAAGTAAATATATAATGAACTAGACTGTGATGAATGCTACAAAGGAATAACATCTTACTCAGAAAAGCTTCCTGAGGCCTGTGCTTAAAATGAAAAGGAAGAACTGGAGTCAGCAGTGGGAGGGGGTTGGAGGAAAGTAGGAGGGGGAAGAGAACCACCATGAGCAGAGAGAAGCTAAAGATTTATTCAACGAGTGGTATATGATAATCAGCCATAAAATGTCAATATCACCATTCTACTGCTTCTCTTCCCTGTTCCACCAAGAACTGACCTGAACTAGGGGGTCAGAACAAAGGCTGAGACAAAAGCCGATAGTCTACCTATTCTTATGAAACTCAGTACAGAAAAAAAGAACCGATATGAATGAATAGGAATGAAGGAAAGATGATGGTAAAGCCGACAGATTCTGCAAGATAGTGTGGTGGTATATGTTTGTACACATGTATTTGTATAAATAATAATAAAGAATATATATATCAAATGAAATAAAATTCCTTTACTCTGATAATCATTAAGTTTTTCCTATTGAATTTGCTCTGTCTTGTGTTTTCCAAAGAAAAAGACTGTGGACTTCCTCTATCCATCTAAAAAATCAATGTATATGAGCCAATCTATCTCAGGATGGGTCTCCTGGCCTCAGAAATATCACTTAGCCACTTCATAAAGGCTACATGGAAGTGTGCATGATGAAGGCAGAGGACCAATTAAAGAAATGAGTATATTTGTAGTAGTCTAGAGAGAAATTAAAGTGGGTCCAACCCAAGGAAAATGAGAATGGGCATCCTCCTTTGTTTGGGCCATAGTGACTGCATAAACTGGGCTGCATGAGGGCATGTATCTCTGGTGACTGTCTATCTGTTGAGCAAAGACACTCCTTCTAGTAATACAACTAGCAATAGATTAAATCCCAGTATCCTATGCACTTAGGTGTGGTGCTCTATGGGATGTAAGGAATGGTGAATACCAGGTGTAGACTTGACTCATGAAGATCAGCCATTCCTCTTTTTTAAATGTTTGCTGTTCAGAGAAACCAAGTTGGCCATGTGTTATGTGTGGTGGACCCACAGGTTGGAAGGAAACTGGATCCCTGGATCACTGCCTGAAAGAGAGCCACCCACTCATCAGGAACACCTGTCCGGGACTTTACTGAGCAGGGAATAAACTTCTACTGTATACACTAAGATTTTCAGGTGATAGCTTATGTAATCTAGTCTCTTTTCTCCTAATTTTGATCCATGTGTTCTCTAATAGCCAAGTCAACCCTCTTTGCAACCCCCCAAATACTCTGAGTCTGAGAACACTGTGCTGGCTCTGGGTGACCAGAGATCTACTTATCTTCTTAAAGTCTTATGATCCTTGGTTTCCCAGATCCATGTAGAGCACATACATCACAGACCATTAGTACAGTAAGGCATGCTCTATCCCTGGTGACTCAACTGTGAAATACCAAAAATCCCTGGTAAGAAAATGGCCCACTGATCTGAAAGCAGGAGTTGTGGGCACTATGCCTGGTCACTGAAAAGAAAGTCTTCCCTTCTTTGGGCCTCCATTTCTTCATCTAGAAACTGAGAAGTTGGAACTATGGAATTGCTAACTCTCCTTCTAGCATGGTGTCCTGGAGGTCTTGTCAGAAATTATGAATGCAAATGTTTACAGGGACTAAACACAATCTCCCCCCCTCCGTGTGTATGTGTGTGTGTGTGTGCACATGTGTATGATTTAAGAACTCATGCCCTATCTCAAGAAAGCAACTGAGGACCTGGAAATAACTCATGCTGTAAGGCTCTGGATTCTAACCCTAACATCACACAGGAGCATCAAGAACAGCACACAGGTTCTCCATGGATGATGGATCAGTGCTGTGGTGCCTCTCCTCTCTGTGTCTACCTCTCCCTCTTTCCAATTTCTCCTTTTATCTAAAAAGATAAAGAATGAAAAATTGGTCTTGGAAGGTCACTCACAGTTACTTTCATATATGTAAGACTCTGGGTTCAGTCCCTAAAGCCCCTCTCCAAACTAAAATAGAATAAAATAAAGCAGTTAATTACTGTCCTATGAGAATATGTGTCAAAGATGCCTCAATTCTGATTTTTAAGGGAAGTTAAAAATTCAGATTCTTTGTCAAACAACAAATCATTTCCAATGCATTGTTTAAATTTATTATCACTGAGTAGACCACATAAGACCTACCAGTGACCCAAATTCATTCCTGGAACTGCTAGTTTAGTATCTCTGAATAAGACTTCTATGGTAGGGCCCTTGAACCAAAGCTAGAGTCAAGCTCCAGGCCATTTGCCAGCTACTTAGCTTTCAAGATGCTGGCAGATTTTCAGCAGAGACCCAGGATGCACAAGAAGGTGCCAGAATATGCACTCACCCCTGTGTGAGGTCACCCCTTTTCCTGGGCAGCTCCCCTGAAATTATTTAAATGACCTAGATGACCTCATCCATTTTCACCTTCCTCTAGCCATCCCTCTCCCATCACTACCCTTTAGTTTCTGGTAGCTGAGTAAGGACAGGACCAAAAGACATTTCAGGAGGAAGAAAGAGAAAAATCAGTGGTGAGATCTGCTACCACCAATTTTCAGACTACAGTGTAACAAGGAAGAATGACTGTGAATAGTGGGTGCCACAGATCACACCCTTAGGACCTGTGCACCCAGCAGCACCAGCCTGGCAGAGGTGGAAGAGAAAGCACTGGGGTGTAGAGGAGCAGCCCTGGGCCCTGACTACCCCATTTCCAGTCTCATTCAAAACCAGCTAGTTCTGAAGGAAGCATTAGAGGTTCAAGTCAGCCATTAAGAAACTCAGGGCCAGCAAGATAGCTTCCCTGGATAGTGCACCTGTTTTGCCATGTGCCAGATTTGAGCCCAATCCCTACCACACAAGAGAAAGCTTTGGTGCTGTGGTATCTTTATCTCTCTATCAGAAAAAAAAATAGTTGGTTTAGAAGTGAAGTCCTAGAGATAACCAAAAAGAAGAAAAAAGGAGGAGGAGGGGGAGAGAAAGAAAGAAGGAAGAAAGGGAGGAAGGAAGGAAGGAAGGAAGGGAGGGAGGAAGGAAGGAAGGAAGAATGAATGAATGAATCAGGAGAGTTAGTTGATGAGCCAACACCAGGGGCTGCCTGGCTGGACTGTGGAGGAGTGAAGATCATGAGTCACAGACATGTAAGTCAGACCTCAGCTGGCAGCAGGGTGCAAGCTCAGCCCCCATCTGCTGGCTGCTAATCAGGCCACTGAGATCACACCTCCAAATGCCCTGCTTGCACAATGACACTTGGATATGTTTTTAGGGGCATATTTCTTAGGGACAAAACCCCACCAAAGCCCTTGCTGCCAGGCATTTCCCTCCTGTTCTTGGCCATCTGGACTGCTTCCCAGAGTGGCCTCTGCTCCCTGTGACACACATTCGTGGAGGTTTATTGCTCAGGGAATGGGCTTCTTACGGCTTTCCAAATTAGGTCAGTGTATCACTCAGGAGACCTCAGCCTTCTGAGTAGCTTTCATACACATCTCTCCCTTAATACTACCTCCTCACCAGAGCTCAGGGAATAGGAAAGATCCTCTTTCCAAGCCTTCTAACCACTAACCAGGGACTCAGGAATATCCAGCTTCCTCCCTCCACTCCTCTCCTAGTCATCTACCTCAGCCTAGGGTGAATGGCTCACTCCCCAGCTCAGACCAGTGCACACCCTGTGCTTTGGCAGAGCTGAGGCATCCCTCAGTACTACCATCAGAGTCCACCCAAAGCCATGTTGGGAAGAGTGCAGTGTAGAGTCTCAGGTATAGAGATTCCCTTCTGGGCATCCCTCTGCCCTCCAGCTAACCCAACCAGGGAAGCACTGGTGGGGACAAGGGGAGAGTCAAAAAGGCCACATTCCAACTTTTCAGGAGCCCCTTGTAATCACCCCCACCCCCACCCCGTCCCTCATATCAAAGCCTTCTAAGTGCTCACCTCACCTTTGGGCAACATAATTAACCCAGTATAGTAGCTGGGTGCAACTAACAAAAACATGGGACCTTGGCAAAAGGCTCAAATTCTAGTTCTGGTCCTGACACTGTTTAACCACATTTTCTCAAATAAGTCTTCGCATTTGAGTTGCATCACCTGTAAAATAGGATAATGACGCTTTCCTTGGCTCCTTCTCAGGGCTCAGGGAAGCTTCTTCACTATAGCCATCGCAGCAGTTAATTGGAGATAATAACACCATTCTTGCCCACTTCACAGACTCACTCTCAGGCTCAAAGGAGATGCTGTCTGTGATAGTGCTGGGCACACAGCAAAGTGCTGTAGTCACAGCAGCATTATGAGCAGAGTCTCTCCAGGGGAGAGTCAGACAGCATTCTGGAAGCCCCACCTCATCCTGTGAGTGTGAGATTTGAGGTGGGAATCCCTGAACCATAACAGACATGAGAGGAGGATATGCTGGGACAGCTGGGTGTCTTGAAATCTTTCAGGTTCACCTCACAGACCTGGCCCCCTTCTCTACCCACACTGCTGGCCTAGACATGCCCATGTGTCTGAAGTCCCTCCACCCCCACCTTCGTTGCAGTTTGGCAGCCCCATCTGGAAAGTGACCAGCAACTTGGCCATGTTTCCCTTTGTTCTTCCTGCCCTTTGCAGTATCATGAGCACTTCTGAACAATGCATTTCTCCCCCCCTAGAAGCCAAGCTCCACTGACCAGCTCAGAGCTTTTCCCCCTACTAGGATCCTGGATGCTGAGCTGTCCTAGCTAAATGCCTTGTCAGAGTCAAGTAACATCAGGCAACTGTGTCCTGCTCTGTGGTGATGATGGCAATGGAATAATAACAATAATGCTTGGTATTGATGTCATGCTGCTCACCAGGATGCCCAGACGCACTGCAGAGACCCATTCAAAAGCCTCTGCTCTCCTCTGGCCCCTGTTCCAACTGAGATAGAAATGGGGAAACACCACAAAAGAAGCCAACATCAGAACTGGGGAGATCCTGATGTCCTGGGTTCCACTCCAAATATATATATGAAGGAAACTTTGAACTCAACTCTTTGGCATGCTCTGTGAGTAACAAATAGGTCCTGCCCTTCTCTGTATGTTAGCGTTACCACTTGAAAAAAAATAAGTGGTAACATAAAGCACTCCATGTCCCTTCTGAAATGAGGGGGTAGGGGCACTGCACTAAGCTTCTGCCCTGGACCAGAAGGTGACTTAGTGCAGCTTTCAAGTGCTGGAAGGAGACACACCTATAGACACACCCTGAGGAAAGCACCCCCAACAGACACGCGAAAAATGTGGACACCTAGGAAAAGGAAAGTCGAACAGGGAGCAAAAAGCAAGAGAGGAAGACAGGCAAACGCAGGGGTGGGTTCAGGTAGCTCGTTAAAACCCCTTTTTTGGGGGGAGCAGTGATGTTGGTCTGAAAGTGTCTTTGTCACCTCCGCCCTCCCTGAAAGGAAAATGTGGTTGTGGGGGTAGCCTTGTCATTTCTTAGCCAGGCTTTGAGGGTTCAGGAGCTGGGTGGCTGAAGCGCCTAGCAACCAAGCCAGCCTCCCCTCCCCTCCCCTTGCCTAGTGCAGGCGCAGACTCGTCTCCAACCCCTAGGGAAGAGGTTTCAGGATGCACAGTCCAAGAGAAGGGGGGACCCCGGAAGGTCCCTGGAGTAAGCCTTGCGCCAGTGCCAACAAGTGGCTGGATGGCTCGGGACCTGGATGGGGGTGCAGGCGTGGCCGACCAGGGCGGCTCTCCAGAGGGTCCCCTCTCTCCTACAGGGCCATTCCGCACCCCCACCACTTCCCTCCAGGCCCAGCCCGGGAAACACCGCATCTTTCCCCCACCCCACCCCCTTCTTTTCCCAGCTCAGCCCGCCCCTAGGAGGACCCGCTTGCCGAGCAGCAGCAGCAGCAGCTTGCGGGAGGGGGTGCTCGCCCCTACCTCGGTGGCCATGTTCAGGGGCGCCGGCCGTTGCGGGCTGTCTGCGGTTAGGACCCCAGAGCTCGTGGGCCGGGGAGCTGTCCGCGGTGCTGATGAGGCCGCGGAGAGGGCAGGGGGCTGGCGGGTGGGGGCCGGCGGCGCGCGGGACCCTGGCAGGTGTGGCGCTGTCCCCGGTGCTGATCCCCAGCAGCAAGACGAGGCCGCGCCCCAGGCTCTTCAGCGCGGCTCCTGCAGGCAACCAGCCGCCAGGCGAGTCACTGCCACTGCAGCTGGCAGGCGTGGGGGCGGTGGGCGGAGAAGGGGCCAGGCGCCACCGCGGACCACTACCGGGAAGCGGCGGCCCGCAGATTCCCGCGCCCGCCCTCCCGCCCGAGAGGAACCCCGCTCGGGGCCCGGAGGCTCCGCGCCCGTCTGCCGGCAGGCCCCGCCTCTCCAGCCGCCCTCCCCCACACCCTTATGAGCACCCGCTGGGAGCTCAGCGCTCACTGCCGCGGCCTCCTGGGACTTCAGAGCAGAGAGACAAACCGGACAGTTCTGGGGCAAGGCTGCAGCCTGCAGGGCTCGGACCACCCATGTGCGCCCGCAGGCCCCCAGGTGCGGCCCCCTTACCTTTCCAGCACCCCTCCCCCAAGCCTCCACCTTCACAACCCAGGTTCCCTTTGAGGCATCTCCCCTCTCTCCTTCTCTGTCTGTCTCTGTATCTCTGTCTCTCTCTCTCTCATTTCTTCTTTTCTCTCCCGATTTGCAAGGGCAGTCCCTCCTCTTCCCACACCTCTCACTCACTGCCCAGAACCCAGTTACCCAGAGGAAGATGCAGCAGACTGCAGAGAATCCTGTCCTTTCTCACTCCCAGCAATACCCTGAGTCCCTTCTTTCAAGGAGCTCTTGAGTTGAAGCCAAGTGTCTCCTGGATGCATCTCCTGGTCCCAGCCCCACCCGGTCCTCTGCTTCTCTCTCCTCTCTGAAACACCAGTTTGCATACACCACCACCACTTAGAAACCACAAGCAGATGGTGCTAGACTGGTGTGCCCCATACTAAGGTGACAGGCCCTGGTGCTACATCTCATTATCACACTTGCAACCAGGTGACCCATCCATTTGCTTAATAAACAAAAGGGAAGCACCAGCATAGGTACCTTTGTACATATCAGGTAACCCTCGTTTGGAAAGCGGGGTGAGGTGGGGGGAGTACTTTGTTCTATGCTGCTCCCTACTCCTTGAAGCTCAAAAGAAGTAACCACACTGTGGGAGCGATGGGCAGCCAGGAGACCTGACTTCTTCTCCAGCTCTGTGACCTTGGACAAAGGCTTCATAGCTGAGCTTCTTGTGTAAAATCCGTGTTGGTCTTCAACAGACTATTTCTAGGATCCTTTTTTCCCCTCTTGGAACTTTTACTTTGAAATTTTCAAACATACATAAAAGATGAAAGGATAATACAGTAAAATTACTATTTATCTAACTTCATCAGTTATCAAAGTATTGTCACATTTTTATTTGGTGGGTTCTTTTGCCTTTAAAAAATTATATTTATTTATTTATTTATTATCAAACCATTGCTCAGTTCTGGCTTATGGTGGTGCCAAGGATTAAACCTGAGACTTCTGGTACCTTAGATATGAGAGTCTGTTGTGTAAATTCCTATGCTATCTCTCCCAGCATGCCACATTTTCCAGATATAGATGTATAGATAAATAGACAGATAGATAGATAGACAGACAGACAGACATAGGATTATAGAGGTGGTTTACTAGATTGTCAGAAAGTGATAGGTATTATGAGACTTTAAGTATTTCACAGTACATTGCCTACCTAAGCACAATATTAGCATACATTTGAACATTTTACAGCATCTGCTATTTTAGGATAGTTTACTCTCCCCCCAAAATGCATTAATAGCAATGACCCCTTAGAAGTTTTCATTTCTAATAGATAACATTTTCTGAAAAACTTTTTAATATATCTATTTATTTATTTTCCATTTTGTTGTCCTTGTTTTTTTCATTGTTGTTGTTATTATTGTTACTGATGTCATCATTGTTAGATAGGACAGAGAGAAATGAAGAGAGAAGGGGAATACAGAGACGGGGAGAGAAAGATAGACACCTGCAGACCTGCTTCACTGCCTGTGAAGGTGGGGAGCCAGGGGTTCGAACCGGGATCCTTCCGCTGGTCCTTGCGCTTTATGCCATGTGTGCTTAACCCTCTGTGCTACCACTTGACTCCCAGATACCATTTTTGAACACTTAGTATGTGCCATACTATATGCTACATATTATACATATGTTATCTAATGTAATCCTCAAATTTATGCAAATAAAATGCTATTATTATCCTTTTATTATTTCCCCTTTATAAACAAGGAAACTGAGTGAGTTGCCCATGTAGATTGGAAGAATGGAAGCACGATTCAGAGTATCTTGCCTGTGGAGTTGATCTTCCTCAATTACTTGACCCTAGAACATTCCTTCCAGCATCTTGTAAATCATACACCACAAGAGCAGTAACCACATCTCCTATTCACTGATGTCACATCACCTTTGTCATTAATGAACACACTGAATCCCAGAGAGGAAAAGATATGCCAAAGTAGTTAAATGCAGATTTCTTGTTCCACCTTTGAATCTGGCAGATTATTTGACATCAAAGAGCAAAGTGAATCTATTTTTGGTCAATAGTAATAAATGAGTCCATAATCTGGTGCTTTTCTAGCAACTGTCTGGAACCATGCTCTTCATCTGATGACTAGAGACCTGGATGAGTCCATTCAGCAATGCATTCATTCACTCAAGGTATGTTTCTTAAATGCCTACTTTGTATCAGGTGTTCTTCTAGGAGTTTGGAATATAGTAATCTATTCATCTTATATATTAATGAAGGTAACAATAACAAAAAATGAGTATAAATTGTTGTGTTGTAATCATTGCTAAGAAAAAGAGAAAAGTATGTTAAGAAAAGTGTTATTTTAGAAAAAGTAGAAAGATGAAGCTTTTTTGATGTGGTGGAATTTGGGCAGAGACATGAAAGAGAAGGCCTGAAATGAGAGAACTTAACTGTAGTTAACCATAGGAAAGAATGGCAAAGCTTGAAGGACAGAGTAAAATGGCACAGAGCTGGAGTAGACTGGACATGTTCAAAGACTATTAGGGACTCCAGAGTAGCTAAAGTGAGAAAGGCAAAGCAAAGGGGAGGAGGCACTAAGATCAGGCCTGTCGACTCATTAGGACTTTAGACTTCTTCATAATGTAAGATGGCAAGCCTTATAAGGTTTGGGGTAAATTCATAGCATTATATGATTACAGTTTTTAAAAATTTTTTAAAGATTACTGTAGATGCCAGCAAGTGGTGCATCTAGTCAAGTGCTCACACTACAGTGTACAAAGACCCAGGTTCAAGTGCCTGGCCCCCACCTGCAGAGAGAAATCTTCAGGAATGGTGAAGCAGGGCTGCAAGTGTCTCTCTGTCTCTTTCCCTCTCTGTCTTCCCCTCCCCTCTCAATTTATCTCAATAATAAGTAAATAAATAAACAAACAGGAAAGGCTATAAAATAGCTCACTTGCAGGAGTCAGGCTGTAGCGCAGCAGGTTAAGCGCATGTGGTGCAAATCACAAGGACCAGTGTAAGGATCCTGGTTCAAGCCCCCTGGCTCCCCACCTGTAGGAGAGTCACTTCACAGGTGGTGAAGCAACTAATCTGTATTCATTCAACTCTGCTTTTTCCACTAGATCCCCAATGGAAAATTGTTTGTGATCTTCTCCAAAACCGTATCCCATGTGTTTGCCTTGGACCCTATTTTTTGCTGACCTAATAAGAGTTTACACTTATAATTAATTCTCAGTTTTCTAGGATTGGAAACAAACCATAGCCATTTAAATATATATATATATCTTTATTTATTGAGTAGACACAGCCAGAAATTGAGAGGGAAGGGGATGATAGACAGGGTGAGACAGGAGAGGCAGAGAGACACCTGCAGTACTGCTTCACCACTTGTCAAGCTTTCCCCCTGCAGGTGGGGACCGGGGACTCGAACCTGGTCGTTGCGCACGTAACATGTATGCTCAACCAGGTGCGCCACCACCTGGCCCCCATAACCATTTTTAAAGATTAATTTGTAATATTTTATTTTTAGTGAGAGAGGTGCAAGGGGAAAGATACAGAGAGCAACCACAGCACTGCTCAACTCTGGCTTATGGTGGTGGCAGGGATTGAACCTGGGGCCTCAGAGGCTGAGGCATGAAAGTCTTTTGCATAATCATTATGCTGTTCACCAGCTGCAGCCCCATTGCCATCTTTCTGCCATGTTTGATGGTATTTGATCTGTGGACATTTCAGTAACAACTCACTGAGTTAAATGAGGTGCATTTGATGATCTGCTATATGCTTTAGAAAAAATTTCAATGGGTCTGGAACAAAGGTCACCTTTAGGAGGGTCTCTATCAAAGTATTTTGTGAATCCTTTCCTGTTTTCCTCTTGTATTATCAGAGTTGGAAGAAACAAATCATATTCAAATAAAACTTCCTCTATTTGGAGTTGGGGGGATCCTGTCTGGGGAAAGACTATCACTACTATCATTTTACAGGGTAACTAAGACTAAGGAGAGTGAGACTTGCCAATGATTATATAGCAAATAGCAGAGCCAGAGGTTGCAGCCCAAATCATGTACCTCCAGGGAAACTATTTCCTACCACACGCTTCCCCATCATCTCCACAGTGTGCTCTGAGCTGACACCAGTTAAGATCTCCACACCACAATTTCCTTCTCAAACACTCAAGCAGCTGCTTCCAGTTCTGAACCAAGTGCTGCAACTCCCTGCTTCTTCTTCACTTCTCTGAGATTTGCTAGTACTTTCCACCATCTCCTCTGTTGGATGCAGGAGTTCTTTTCTCTCTCATCTCTTTCCAGATAGTACGATATCCAAATATTCTAGGTGGTTTCTTTTTGCAGCTGTGGCCCTTCTTCTTTTTTTCTTTTTTCTTTCTTTTTTTTTGGGAAGCTTTCCAATGCAACCACAGATTGGAGGATGATAATAGTGAATTAGTGGCTGTTCTTTGATGTTATTTTGTGGGCGAGCTCATTAATTTATGACAAAAACATCAAAGGCTAAGGCTTCTTGCATAGGAATGGTCTGTCCCAAGGCAACTGGGTAATCATATTTAGTGAGATTAAATCTCGACATCTTCTCCAGCCTCAAAAGTAAGAGTCCAAGTGACTAGAGCATGGGAACATCCCAGCCCGTACCATCCCATCCCTGCCTTAGGCCCACACAGTAGGAAAGAAACCTCTACACTCCAAATGTGGACTTCTCTCCACAGCCTCTACTTTGATGACTCCAAGTCTTGAGGTTTTATCAAAACTGTTATAACAAAACAACCCTGGAGGCAATGCAGTGATGAAAGACTCGAGATGCTAAAATCTCATACTGGTCAGACGTGTTAGGTATCAGAAGGGTCATTTATTCTTGCATGGATGATCTCAAGATTCTCTATAGAAAGCTAGTCTTATAATTTCAGTGGGAAGTAGGGCTCTGTTTGGATTACACAGGAAAGTGCCAGCACCATGGTGAGCACAGGGCAAGCTTTCCACAATAATGGGAGAAGTAAATGCATGAATAGCCTCTGACTAGTTCAAGTGGATTGGAGAGTATATATAATAAGGAATAGAGTCCAGGTCTTTGCTTATTAAAAAAAAAAACAACTTCTGAACAATGAATCTGTAGTCATTCACCCTGCTTTTTCTACTAGATCCCCAATGGAAAATTGTTTGTTCTCTTCTCCAAAACCATATCCTGTGTGTTTGCCCTGGACCCTATTGTTTGCTGACCTAATAAGAGTTTACACTTGTAACTAATTCTCAGTTTTCTGGGACATGAATGCTAGTCCCTTATTAGAATATTCTTATCAGCATACAAGATTTAATGTTTCTCATCTTAAGATAGTCTCCTTTCTCTCACTTTATTTATTATTTATCTTAAGTGCAGGGGGCGCAAAGCACAAAGACTGGCTTAAGGATCCCAGTTCGAGCCCCCGGCTCCCCACCTGCAGGGGAGTCACTTCCCAAGTGGTGAAGCAGGTCTGCAGGTATCTATCTCTCTCTCCCCTCTCTCTGTCTTCCCCTCCTCTCTCCATTTCTCTCTATCCTATCCAACAATGATGACATCAATAACAACAACAATAATAACTACAACAATAAAACAAGGGCAACAAAAGGAAATAAATGTTAAAAAATAAATAAATACTTCAAACATTACAGAAAAAACCCACATCAGCATAAAGTACAAGACTGTGTTTGACTCAGAATGCATCATTACTGCTGCTTCATGAGCCTAGATTGGCAAACATTTCATGGGGCTTCTCTGACAGGGTTTTCTTTTCTCTCTGCATTTCTGGGAGATGACCAGGCTTGCTAGAGTAACATAACTGGAGCCTGGTAATGGCTAATTTAAAGCCACCATATTTTTAATATGGTGTGAAATGTACACAGACATTATGTGTTGTGTGGGAGTTGAGTGGATCTTGCTTCCATTTGTTCAGGGTATGAGCTAGTCCCTGCACATTTGATAGTCAATCTCCAGGCTGAGGTCAGGAGTGGGCTCACTGGGGCCAGGTGGTGGTGCACCTTATTGAACGCATATGTTACAGTGTGCAAGGACCCAGGTTTGAGCCCCTGGTCCCCACCTGCAGGGGGAAAGCTTCCCAAGTGGTGAAGTAGTACTGCAGGTGTCTCTCTGCCTCTCCCCCCTGTCTATCATCCCCTTCCCTCTCAATTTCTGGCTGTGTCTATTCAATAAATAAATAAAGATATAATTTTTTTTAAAAAAATGGCTATGGTTTGTTTCCAATCCCTGGGACACTCAAATGTCACCAGGCTCTGGTGAGTGCTAAGATGAAGACAAATTTGCCAGATCTGTAGTTTAGAAAAGGTTTTCTTTTCTTTTTTTTTTTTCTTTCTTTTTACAAACTACAGGACATTTAAGCTTGGACTTCAAGGACTAGTGTCACTCTCAAAACTGAGAAGGAAAGGATGCATGTACAGAGGCAAGAAGGCATGGAAGGGATCTGGAAATGCAGGATCTTTGCAACCTCAGACTTAAGGAAGCAGCTGCCAGGCAGCAACAGGGCTGATTGCAGAGGCCCCAGGGAAGATGAATGGAGGGGACCTGCCCTATAAATAGTGCCAGAGCAGGCAGACATGTGACACATGTCTAGAAATGGAATCACTAGGAGATGACTAATCTAATGGGGGGGTTCCCTGCTTCTCTTAGTTTCATTCATAACCCTCTTCTCTCTCTCTCTCTCTCTCTCTCTCTCTCTCTCTCTCTCTCTCTCTCTCTCTTTCTCTGGAGTGGGAAGCAAGTATCTGTAAGAATCCACAGCTACCCCATAGGAATCTACAGATAACAGATTGAGACGGTGATTATTAGCCAAAATGCTTGCCTATTATTACAACAGCCATTGTGCCATAGGCCAGGGAGACCATCCAAAGGTGTGTACCCCTATTCTGAAAGTGGTTTTAGAGGCACTCCAAAAGTCACTGAGAGATGGATAGGAGGGCTCACTGACTGCAAACTCACCAGTCACTTAAAATCATGGCCAACTGGGGAAGACTGCAAGGATTCTGACTACATGACGGAAATTCTTTGAAGAAGTAAATAGGCATGAGTATAAAGGGTAATGAGCACTTAAAAAGCATCATTAGTTACGAAGGCTGAGAGGTTCTTGGGATTCAAATAAATTTTATCTTCAGAACTCTTTTATCAAAAATCTTGCCTAAAAGTCAGAAATATAAAACAAAGAAAAGGAAGTAGATTTGGACCAAGAAGACCAGATCATAGTTATGCTGCTGCCCCTCATTCCTTACAGAAACCCTCAGTCCACAGCAAGCCTTCCCTAGGATTCAGCAGAATTGTTTTAACGATCAAAGTAGTACATGCCTATGCTTTTAGAAATCCAAACACAGAGAAACATTTTTCACAAAAGGCAAGTATTTCCTGCCTACTCTACCTCACACCTTCCTACCTTCAGTCATCATCCACAACCCCACCCTACTCCAGAAGAAATGACTTTTCACTCTTCTAGCTATTCTGCTTTAAATGCTTCTGGTGATTATCTCTGTAGTGCTAAAGGCTATGCCTGTGCTTCTATTTCTTGATCTATTAACTTTAGAAACCATATCCTATTTTTTTGCAGCAGGAGAAGCCAATGAAGTTCACACTGCCACTCTCACCACCCAATATAGTTGTAGCACTATTTGAATTTTTTAATTATTTTTATTTAAAATATTTATTTACTTATTCCCTTTGGTTGCCCTTGTTGTTTTATTGTTGTAATTATTATTGTTGTTATTGATATCATTGTTGGATAGGACAGAGAGAAATGGAGAGAGGAGGGGAAGGCAGAGAGGGGGAGAGAAAGACAGATACCTGCAGACCTGCTTCACCGCCTATGAAGCGACTCCCCTGCAGGTGGGGAGCCAGGGGCTTGAACTGGGATCCTTACACTGGTCCTTGTGCTTTGCACCTCCAGCATTTAACCTGCTGCGCTACCACAGTTGGTTTATACTTCCAACCAAAGTCAAGCAACAGAAGTCCTGGCCCAACTCTTTCCATGGTCCAGGTCATAATGAACTTTTGTTTTTCAGTCTCTCAAATGTGCTGGTCTCTGTATCACTTCTGAGCCTTCATGTACACAGTGCCTGCCTGGAACAGTCTCTCCCTCCACACCTGGATGATTCTGTTTAGGTCTCAACTTAAAATGTACTTCCTTGGGGAAGCACTTTGCCATAGTGAGGTTCCCCTGTTCTAAGCACCCTAGTCTTGTCCTACAAAACAATCGTACTTTCTAACATGTGTGTTGAGACTGCAGCTACAGCATAATGGTTATGCAAAATGCTCTTATGCCTGAAGCTACAAGGTCCCAGATTCAACCCCCCCCCACTCCTCTCACTACTACAAGCCAGAGCTGAACAGTGAGTGCTCTGGTTTATCGTCCTGTATCATCATCATCATCTTCTCTCTCTCCATATATCTTACTGAAATAAAATTTCAAAAAGTAAATCTCTCTAAAATGTATATTTATGGGGCAGAGGAGATAGCATAATGGTTATGCAAACAGCCTCTCTTGCCTAAGGCACCCAGGTCCCAGGTTCAATCCCCTGCACCACAGCCAGAGCTAAATAGTGTTATAGTAAAAAAAAAAAAAAAAAAAAAAAAAGTTTATTTCTGTCTCCTCTTCTAGACCATTGATTGATGAAATTGTGCTTTCTCAGAGGAATACCCAGTGCTTAGTAGTAGTAGTATCTAGTGTGCTCAATTAATATTTATATAGGAAGGAAGGTCTACTTACAGGAAAAGTAATGTCTCCATCCACAGTCCCTAAACAATGAGTTTAAGGGAGAGAGATACATGTTTCTAATCATAGTGAACTTACAGTCTTGTTTGGACATTATGACATAATGAGTCTAGCCACTGTGACATACTAAGCAAAACAGCAGGGGCCCCAGTATCCCTCTAGAACTAATAAATGTTGTGGAGAAGCTGAGGGGAGAGAGGTTCCAGTGGGTAAAGACTGGGGTCTTTATTTGGCTTAAGGGTGCAAAGGTGGGTTTTGAAAAAGGAGGTATTTGATACTTAGAGGAGGAAGGTAGATTGGGTTGGATAAATGGGCAGCAGAAAGTTACAGGAGGGGGAGGTATGTCTGAAACAGCAATTCATGGTAACTGAACCACTCTGTATGATACAAGGCTACAGCCAGATAATAAAGAGCCCTTAGAGCCAGGACCTGGTCCCACAGACAATGAAGAGTCTGTGGTAGGGTGCAAGGGGGGCAATGTACTAAAGCCAGCCATCTGAGAGCAGCTCATGGGTAGAAGCAGGGGTGTATGTGCTGAAACAGGAAAGAAGCTGTTGTTCTAGACTAGGGTGCATGGGTCACGGCCTGGGAATGAGGATAAATGGACAGATTCAAACAACATTTTAAATTGTCAAGAGCTGCTGCCTCTGACTGAGTACATGAGGTGATGAAGAGAAGTTAGACAGGAAGATGCAAGATAACCCATCCATCTCCATGGCCACAGTCAGAAAACACAAAAGCAGATTAGGTGACTCTATATATGCCACATGCAAGGGGTTGGAGAAGTGTCTGGGTGTCTTCAAGACAAAGGTGTCTGTGCAAGACTTGGTAGGTCTCTCTATAAATGTAATATTGATACCAGAAAAGTGGGCCGCGTGACCTTGGGTGAGATGTTTCAGTGGCTTTTTGGATTGTTGTTATTGTTTGGCTGTTGGTTTCTTCTTTTTTGTTTGTTTTGCTTAGAGCAAAAGCATCAGTGCAAGACTGTACACAAAGACTTGGAAGGACTTTCTATAAACATAATAATTGATGCTGGCACAGAGGAGAGGGATAGAGAATGACAAGAAAAAAGACCAATTGTCTAGCCCTGAGCAAGGTGGTATAATTGAAGTCAAAGACACTTCGATTTCCTACTAAGGGGTTGGCTTCAGACAACTTAACAACCTCATGAGACCTAGGTTCTACATCTGTAAAGATGAGATAGTAACACCTAAGTTGCAAAACAGTTTTGTGAATAAAATCATGAAATAGAGTAAGCAAGTGAACTCTGACAACCAAGATTGGCTGCTAGACTGGGACAGGTGTTCAACAAAGGTCACTCACGGAGAGAACTCAGTGCAAGAAGAAAGGATGACAGATGGAAACCCAGGATCCTGGAGCATCCCAGAAACTCCAGGAAACCCTCCAGAAAGGTAGATGAATAGCATTAGAAAGTTCAAGAGTGACTGGATTGGCAGGAGTTACATTACTGAATCTTTAGAGTGCAATTTGGAGCAGTACAATAGGAGCTAGTGAGCAAAATAACAGAAAAGAGCAAGGGAGAAACCCACACAAAGGCAACCCTATCCGTCAGGATGTTTGGGCTATAAAAAGATTATCCTACTAACATGATTTAAGCAATAAAGATATTTAATTAACATAACAAGAAGCCTGGAGGGTGTCAGCTCCAGTATTAGCGCAGTGGCTCAGAAGTAGTCCTAAAAAACCAGGCTTTTCCCATCATTTCTCCACATCCTAAGCACATCAGTTTCTCATCCTCAGACATATTACCTCATGGGTGACAAGGTGACAGCTGCAGTTCAAAACATCATGTCCTTGTGTCCAAAGTCTTGGCAGGAAAAAAGGGGAGGACCTACCTCCTTTTTTCAGAGAGATGAATCTTCAAGATTTCCTATAAGCCTCTTTGTTGACATTGCTTATAGCTCAGGAACCATAACTGAGTCACGTGACCACATCTAGCTGCAAGGGAAGCCAGGAAAGCATGTATCAGTAGTATTTTCGGGCTGTATAGGAAGACAGACAAGGAAGAACAGGTTGAAAAGAGCCAGAGATTGTGCAGGTGGATGGCACTGTCTGCCTCACCACTCATTTATGAAATTTGAAACTCATCAATAGACACCAAAGATGAAAGGGAGGTAGGAGATGAGTGGTCTGTTCTCCTGAGGAGAGGGAGAGAGAAGGATCAGCCCAAGGAAAGAGGAAGACCATCCATCTCTGGGCAAGAAGAGGAGCACTGGATAGGGAAATTGATTCTAAAGAGGATAAAGTACTTGCCTCAACCTCAGCAAAGCCCCAAAATGACTACCCTGGGAAACAAACTAGAAAAGCAAAGAGGAATACAATGAGATAGCAGCCCCTAGTGACAGACTCACAAACCAGGCATTGGGAAGGCTGTGGTGCAAGACAGGCAGTTCTCTGCCACAGATAGGAGTATCAGTAGGTACAGTTGCTTTGAAGATGGGTTAGCAAGACCCCTTACAACTCTAGCAGTCCCACTCCTAGATTTTTACCATTGCTATCTGTATTCATTCATGCAAAAGAATGTTCAGAGCAGCCTTGATTATAAAAACCAAATTTAAAAATAGCACTATACCTTAAACCAGAGAATGAGTAATTAAATTATAATTTCTCCCCACAAGTGAACAGGTGCAAGCTTCAGAAAAGTATTGCTGAGTTTTAAAAGGCAAATAGCAGAATATATGCATGAAGGTTTCATTTATATGAAGTTCCAAAACATGCAATAACCAAAACAATGTTATTTAGGTTTATAAACATATGCAGTGAACTTTTAAGGAAACTACAACCCAAGTAAAAAGCTATAGGGGCTGGGTGGTAGTGCACCTGGTTGAGTGTATATATTACAGTGCACAAGGACCCAGGTTCAAGCCCTTAGTCCCCACCTGCAGAAGGAAAGCCTCTGTCCCTCTCTATCATCCCCTTCCCTCTTGATTTCTGGCTGTCTCTATTCAATAAATAAACAAAATACAAATTTTTTAAAAAAGAGAAAATCTATACACAAAATTCAAGAATATGCTTAGCTCTAAGCAAGAGAAGGGAATGGCACATCAGAGACCCAAGTGGGAAGGCTATGTTCTTATCCTTACAAGTGGTAAGCTCAGGAATGAACACTGTGTTCTTTAAGCTTTAACATATTTCTGAAATATTCTTTTTATGCCTGTTGAATAATTCATTAAGACAATGTAAAGATAAGAAAGAAGAAAACATGAAGGCAGGCAAGCCAGGCCACAGCGGGGGCAGAAGTCCCTCCATCCTCCACTACTTGGGGCCCACTGAGCTCAGACAGCTGGGTATGTGATGGCCAAAATATGTTCTGTTCCCTTTGAGTGTCAGCTGGAATGGAAGAGCTCCCCAAGTGAGAGAGGAAGGGACTGAGGCTAGGGATTCGATGAAGAGAGAGCTAAGGCACTGGGGCGTCTTTCCTTAAAGAACCAAGGTTAAAAGCAAGAATCAGATATGTGGCTTCACACTGGGCTTGCCTCTCTCTGCCAGGCACCAGTGTTTGTCACAGATTGCAAAAAGTCCTCCTTTGCTGATTAAATTATGGAGGAATAACAATCTCTAGTCCACTAAAGGGAGGACAGGGACTTAACCAGGTTAAGTGACTTACTCAAGTCACACAGTGGCTTGGGGGAAAAGACCCAACACTTAGAATTGTGTATAAACTCCTCACAGGCTGAGTCATTGCCCCCTCCAACTTCAATACATGCCACACTCACCCTCCACATTTCCACACTCAGCTGAGGCATCCCTTCCCAGACCTTTACACTTCCTGTACCTTTTGCTTGACACCCTCTCTTTCCTCACTTTTTCTCTGACATGGTCCCTTCCACCTTCAGGTGGCTCCTCTTTTCTTCCCTGGACTCTGCCCTTGGCCCTTTATCCCTCAACTATTCACCCACCTGCCATTTTGATTCTCCTCCTCCTCATCCTTCTTCTTCTTCTTCTTCTTCTTCTTCTTCTTCTTCTTCTTCTTCTTCTTCTTCTTCTCCTTCTCCTTCTCCTTCTCCTTCTCCTTCTCCTCCTCCTCCTCCTCCTCCTCCTCCTCCTCCTCCTCCTCCTCCTCCTCCTCCTCCTCCTCCTTCTTCTTCTTCTTCTTCTTCTTCTTCTTCTTCTTCTTCTCTTTCTTGTTTCTCTTTCTTTATTGACACCAGGGTTATTACTGGGGCTCAGTGCTGGCACTATGTATCTACTGCTCCTGGTAGCTATCCCCCCCACCTCTTTTTTTTCATTCTGTTTTATTCAGTAGGACAGAGAAATTGAGAGAAGGCAAGATAGAAAAGGAAAAAGATAGACAAGTTCAGGCTTGCTCCACCACTCATAAAGTGGTGTAGGTGGGAGTGGGGGTTCAAACCTGGGTCCTTATGCATGGTAATGTATTTGCTTAGCCAGGTGCGCTACTGCCCAGCACCCTATTGCTTTGCTTCTTAGTTGTCTCTCCCATGAATTAGAACTTAAGCTCCTCAAGGGCAGCACTGACATGCCTCTATTTTCAATGATGCCTGGTTCTAGCTGGGGCTAAGTTCTGGGTCTTGTATTAGCAGGTGATTTAATAAATAAAGGCTTGCTGAGTGAACACAAAGCTGGACCAGGATGGTGGGAAGAGAAAGAGAAGGGAGACAAGAAACAAGTCAAACCCATAACCTTGCCTCTGAGCCTAGGGATGCAGCAAGGGGTGTTTTTTGCAAGCCCTCTCTGCCCTCAGACCAGTACTTGGGAAGCTATAGGGATCCAGAAGTGAAAGAGGGAAAGATGGAAAGATCTTCCTGGTGGCATTATAGTTGGCAGCCCAGCCGCAGTTCTCCCCCAACCCTTCCAGGTGAAGGTAAGGGCTAGGGAAGCAGTGTATCTGTTCCTGATGAGATCTTCTCTGGCTGTGACACTGGGTCTCTGGCCAATACCAATTCAGAAAAAAGGTCTGAAATTGCAGGATGCTCACAGATGAAATGTTGGCAACAAAGCAGGTACAGGGGAATGGAAGAATGATAGCAGAAGAGACCCATGCACTGGTTTTCGCCTGCTGAAACAGAATAGGATAATTGCATGCAAGACTCAGGGTGGGAAGCCCCATGAGGGAGGAGCACTGTGGTGAGAGGCATGAGAGGGTATAATTACATGAAGTAGAATCTGATGAGCCCCTGGGAATTTTAGGCTTAGTGGCAGGAAGCATTTCCTACCATGAACACTCCGAGGGTGGGCAGCAGTTTCCTAATGGAAGGAGGGTGTGTACCCCTAATAGTATTTACTATAAGCCAAGCCCAGGAGATTCTACAAGCATGGTGGTCTCATTCTAGAAGGCTGGAGTTAGGTGCTAGAGGGGAAGAGGAAATCTGGTGGCTGGGTGGTGTAATGGTTACTCACACAGGCTCTATCTAGGTCCTAAGACTGGATATCAGTCCTAGGATCATGGCTGGTGGGGTGCAAAGGAAGTTCTTTTGTTCCTAGGCCCAGTGGGATAACTATAGAGTGAGTGGGTGATAGATCCCCATATTTGAGCTCAGTTCAGTGGTCTAGAAGGAACAGTGATGCCCAAGGCTGAGGAGGCCTCAGAGCAGTATTCCAGCTGAATGGGGAGGCTGGAACTGGAGTTGTGATGCCCAAGGCTGAGGAGGCCTCAGAGCAGTAGTCCAGCTGAATGGGGAGGCTGGAACTGGAGTTTTGCTCCCAGGATCCAAATTAAATTTCAGGGTCTGGGAGCTCCTCAGCACTGGGCTGCTCTGGAAATCCAGGAAATGCCACAGAATGAGCCAACACACAGCCTACTGGTCATCAGCCCCAGCCACTGGGGTTCACTAAGCTTCCTAGCAGGGGCAGAGCTCAGAGGGGACTGGAATCTGAAACAGTCACAAAGCCCTGTAGAGGGAAGAGGCTGGCAACTGGAGCCCACAGCTCCTGGACTCTGGTGATGAGGCATGAGGGACTGGAAGAAATGCTGTTCCAGGAAGTCAGGCGGTATGCAGCGGGTTAAGAGCATGTGGCACAAAGAGCAAGGATCTGAAGAAGGATCCCAGTTCCAGCCCTCGGCTCCCCACCTACAGGGGAGTCACTTCACAAGCTGTGAAGCAGGTCTGCATGTGCCTGTCTTTCTCTCCCCCTCTCTGTCTTCCCCTTCTCTCTCCATTTCTCTCTGTCCTATCTAAAACAACGTCATCAGTAATAACTACAACAATAAAACAAGAACAACAAAAGGAATAAATAAATAAATATTTTTTTAAAAAAAGAAAGAAAGAAATGCTGTTCCAGAGAGCAAGGTCAGGGTCAGCATAATAACCCACCTAGATAGTGCATCTACTTAGTCACCAATGGACAGCCTTCTCCACCACCAGCACCAGCACCACACTGAAGGAATCTTCAGTGCTGTGGTGCCTCCTCTCCCCTTATGAAAAGCCATTCATAAGCAATGAAGGTCCAGTGACAACCAAAGGGGAGGAATGGAAGGAGAAAGAGGAGGAGAAAGAGGAGGAGGAAGACGAGGAGGAAATGTAGCAGCAGCTTGGAGGTGAGCTCCTCCTCCCCCTCCTCCTCTTCCTCTTTCTCCTCCTATTCCTCCCCTTTGGTTGTGGGAGAGAGAGAGGTTAGGGGACAGTCAGGTGACAGAGGCACTGGCCAACTCTCCCAACGAGTGTGTCTTTCACCGTGGGTGAGGCCAGCAAGCAGGGGAGAGATAAGCTCTGTTCCCTGTGTGGACAGAACCACCCCTGTCATTGTGCTAAGAAAACACAGGGGGAACCAGCAAGTCAAGGGGTTGCCATTATCATCACCAGCAACCCCAGCAGGACACCAGTCACCGAACCTGTGCCAGGTCCAGCACTGGCAATCTTGTTTTCACCATCTACCTTAAGTCTCACAGCAAACGTGTAGAGAGAGGAGGTCTTATTGTCCCCACTCACAGTGCAGGAAACTGAAGCTCACCCAAAGCCAGAAATGGACACATCCCAATCTTCCACACTCACCTGTCCAACCACCTCCCCCTGACTTCTGCCCTGCAGCCACTTCAGCTGCTCCCAATCTCCCCCACTCTAACCTGCCCTACCAGGCCTCTCAGCATTTCTCCTCCAAGATTCTGACTGCCTCAGATCCTCTTATTATTTTTATTTTTTTATTATCTTTATTTACGGGATAGAGACAGCCAGAGGGAAGGGGGTAATAGAAAGGGAATGTCAGACCTGCTTCACCACTTGTGAAGCTTTTCCCCTGCAGCTGGGGACTGGGGGCCCAAACCCAGGTCCTTGCACACTGTAACATGTGTGCTCAACCAGGTGCACCACCACCCGGCCCCTCAAATTCTCTTCTTTTCCTTGTGACCACACAAAGCTTGCTTGTCCCTGAAAACAGCTAGAGCCCTGACTCCAGTGGGGTGATATTTGTTCTCCTCCCCAACTGCAGTCATGTGAGTTCAGAGACAGGGGCCAGCACTTCTTCACTTCCATCTCCGTCAGTCCTCAGGTTCAAGTCCTGCAGACACTGCACAGGGCTATCAAACAACATCTGAACAGTCTAGATTTCTCCTGTGCAGTTCTATTTCATTTCACTCCTTTGTGTGTGTTCACTCTGACCTGAGGTAGGTCTGTGCAAACCCTGGGGCTGAGCATTTAGAAGCGGCATGACTCCTGATGGAAGAGGAGGTGTGGACGACATAGCGGAGTAGTTTCACGTGCTGCCAATGGGCCCAGCCCATCTGAGACCAGGTCTTGTCCTCTTTGCTGTGTATCTCCATGCTGCTCGAGGGAATTCAGAAATAACCTCCAGTGTATTCCTGTCCCCTGCCGGCCTGCAGTTCTCTTAACTATACCTTGGAACCAAGACACTATTTCCTAAAAGTCCCCTAGGGTACATAGTATATGGGGCTGGCAACTGCTTCGCCAGGCATCAAGCAAATGGGACATGGGGTCACAAGGTTCAATAGGAACTGGGAACTAGGCTGTTAGGGCTGGGGAGGGGGCTATAAAGATACGTCAGGAAGTCTGAGTGGAAGGGATTCTAGAGCATGAGGTCAGACAGAAGAACAAACGAAGTCAGGAGAGATAACTCAACCTGTTAGGACACCAACTTGCATCATCAGAGGCCACAGGCTCAGTCCCTAGCATCCCCTCATGACAGAGCTGAGCAGTGCTCTGGTCTTTATATATTCTCTTTCATTCTCTCTGTCTCAGAGTAAATATTTTAAAAGAGCAAGAAAGACCAAGTGGAGGTGGATTTTCTGATCCCCGTGTCATCACACCCCACCCCACCCTATAGCCCCTGTTCTGCCTGGAGAACAGCTAGGCAGAAGTTGGATGGGGTGGGGAGAGATAGTGCCTTGTACCCAGGAGAGGCTGTGGGGGTCCAGAGGCCTCCCCACACTTCCACTGAGCACTAAGCAGCAGAGGGCAGAACACATGCATCCTTTAGCAGTGACAGCACCCCAATTCAAACTCCTGTGGGTACCCCTATACTCAGTGCCCATGGCCACCCAGAAATGACTATCCTCTCCTCACGGGCACCTGCGGGGGAAGGTGAGACTTCTGCTGCCCCATTAGCTCAGATGGGCTGGCACAGAGGTAGCCCTGTGCACTCTAGAATCAATTAAGAGTCAAGTTCAAGCCCTGCCTTGCCTCCTGCCAGCTGTGGTCTAAGAGATTGTTCACCTGGGCCTTGCTCTGGTCATCTGTGATTGAGGAGGTGATTGAGAGTTGCCAAAGGTGTGAATGCAATGCCTACCCAGTCATATCCTCTGGGGGACAGTTCAGTCACCCCTGTCCCTGACTCAGCCTATCTGCAGAAATGCATAGACATCAGCACTTGGTCACCTGCTCATGGGAGGGCTCAGACTCCTTGGGGACCTCTCTAACAATTAGCCCAGATTTCTCTTTGGCCCAGGCCTAGCTCTGAGGCAGGGTTTGATGCTTACTGAGCATGGTCGCTCATCTCAGAGCCCCACTATGCAGGGGCCCCTTGCCTGATGCCCCCCACCCACCCACATACACACATCCTCGCCTGCTTTCTCGTTCTGTCAGCTTGACAGTAGGTCATCCACACTCCCAGCAGATACTGGGAAATAAAGGAGGAAGAGGCCAGGCCTCCCTTGGGAAGTAAAGAGGCAAGGAGACTCATGCAACAAAACAGGTCAGAATAGACTTTGATGTCAGAAAGTAGGCAAATGCCCTGCCTTCTGATCTCTGGGGAATATTTGAGTATGCCAGGTCAGTGAGGGCTGGAAATTCCAAGGCCTGACTTTATGCATGAGAGGTCCCTGAAGGGCCAGTCACAAGTTCAGAGCCACACAGTAGCAAGGAGAGGGGCCTCTTCCCTGAGCGGCAGACTTGCCTGTAGCTCAGCCCTTCCTGTTGCCCTGGCTCCCTCACCCAGGGCTGAGTCTGAACCAGACTGGCTGACAAAGCAGTCTTGTGGAAGGCCCTCTGCTTCTGTGTTCACAAAAGACTCCCAAGATGACTGGGTGAGCACACACGTTACCATGCACAAGGAACTGGGCTCAAGTCCTGGGTTCCCTTCTGCAGGAGGAAAGTCCACAAATTGCAAAGCATTGTTGTAGATGTCTCTCTATCTCTCTCTCCAACTCTGTTCCCCCATCCCTCTCAATTTTTTTTCTCTTTTATCAAATAAATAAATTTTTCAAATTTATTATCTTTATTTATTGGATAAAAATAGTCAGAAATTGAGAGGGAATGGGGAGATAGGGAGAGAGACAGAGAGACACTTACAGCCCTGCTTCACCACTCGTGAAGCTTTCCCCCTGCAGATGGGGGCTTGAACCTGGGTCCTTATGCATTGTAACATGGGTACTCAACTGGGTACACCACCATGCAGCCCCAAATAAATATATTTTTTAAAGTATGTCATAGGGGCTGTGATTTAGCACATTACCAAGTGTGAGGACCCAAGATTGAGCCCTGCAGGTGACTGTCTGTCTGTCTGCATATCTATCTATCTTCCCTCCCCATCTCAATTTCAACCTGTCCTTTGAAATTTTTTTATATATATTTTATTTTTATTTATTTATTCCCTTTTGTTGCCCTTGTTGTTTTATTGTTGTAGTTATTATTGTTGTCATTGTTGTTGGATAGGACAGAGAGAAATGGAGAGGGGAGAGGGAAGACAGAGAGTGGGAGAGAAAAATAGACACCTGCAGACCTGTTTCACCGTTTGTGAAGCGACACCCCTGCAGGTGGGGAGCCAGGGCTTGAACCAGGATCCTTATGCCGGTCCTTGCGCTTAGCGCCACCTGCGCTTAACCCGCTGCACTACTGCCCGACTCCCCCTTTGAAATTTTTAAAAAGAAGGAAAAGGGAAATACGGTTTCCAGGAGTAGTAGGTTAATTTTTCAGGCACTGAGTCCCAGATAAAATCCTTGTGGCAAAATTAAAAATCAAAACATTAAATAAGACCTTTTAAAAGTATGCTATACAAAAAGAGACACCGAAGAATGTTGACCACAGCAGTCCTCAAATGCATGATGCCTGACACCGGTTCTCCAGCAGCCTTCAGGGAAGCACCCCGGGCAGGTTCTGCACTGACTGCCAAGCCAATTGATTCACTCTATTTCCACAGCCTCCTGAGGCTGATACTTGATCTTCATCTATTGTCACTACATCAGTAGCTGCACAGCTCTTGAAACCTAAAGCCTAAGTGACCTGTCATAGGGGTGAGGCCAATAATCACAGAGCTGCAGGGCTGGCCCAAGTAGTACAGGACCTCCTGGCCCCCAGTCCCTGGAGGCCCACCAGGCCACTGTTACTACTTCCAGGGGTTGGGGGCCCTGTAGCACCTCCAGGCAGCCTGATGCCCTGGAGCATTGGAGTAACTGAGCTATACCTCTTCCTCCACAGCTTTACATTCATTGGGGACAGGGAGCTCACTACCACACAAATAAAAAAAAAGTTTTAAAAAATAAATAAAAGTATTTATTTTAAATAAAGGCAAAACAATGAAAAGTACTTTATTTTATTTTTTACATTTATCTATCTTTCCCTTTTGCTGTCATGGTTTTTTATTATTGTTATAGTTATTATTATTGTTGTTACTGATGTTGTTGTTGTTAGATAGGACAGAGAGAAATGGAGAGAGGAGGGGAAGACAGAGAGGGGGAGAGAAAGATAGACACCTGCAGACCTGCTTCACTGCCTGTTAAGTGACTCCCCTGCAGGTAGGAAGCCAGGGGCTTGAACCGGGATCCTTCCGCGGGTCCTTGGTCTTTGAGCCACGTGCACTTGACCCACTGCGCTACTGCCCGACTTCCCAATAAAAAGTATTCTAGAAGAGCAAACCCAGGGTAGGACCAGCTGAAGGCAGCTCCCCAGGCCATAGCCAGCATTCTGCAGATGTGTGAATTATTGTACTGTCTGGAAAGTCATAGTATAGTTTTCTATTTAAAAAATGTGTCATGACTTTTTTGATGGCACGACAGACATCTCTTCCCTACTTAGGGACAGTCATCAGGCCCTATGTGAGCACATCTGGCAGATCCATGGGCTCCCAGTGTCCACAGGGCCCTGACTAGTGAGAGGCTCTCCCAGTCCAACACAGGGTCACAGCCCCTCCTCTACACATTTACTCTTCCATCTTGTGGTCGTGGACATGTCTAGCTAGTCATCCACACTCATGATGTGACGACACAGAATTAGAACCAAAGGTGCTGAGCAGGTCCTAGTTCAAAACCCAAGAATGTCCCTGAGTTCAACCCTCCCATTTGCCAGTGAGCATTCCAAGGCCCAAAGAGGGACAGAAAGGACTCACCTGAGCCACCCAGCACATTTGGCCTTCAAAGGCTGAGAATCATTGCTGCCCAACTGCAGGAAGCTAACAACTCTCCCAGCATCTTGGCTCCACATCCTGACCAGTGCTCTGCCCCAACATCTAAGAAGTCTTGGGCCCCTGAGTACACCACCTACTTGAGGAGTTTGAGCTTGAGGAGCCATGGGGGAGGACAGCCGCATTCCTTGTCCAGGATATTTATAAAGCACTTTTGGGTGAGTCAGGCCTGGAGCTGCCCACTCTTAATAGCTTCTCCTAGAAAGGTTGAGGCAGGATGTTAGAACCAGGCAGGGTCTGTGGGGCCCCCACTAATGTAGTCTGACCCCCAACAGGAACGTGAACCCTGGCAGGCTAGGCTGGGGTGGGGGGGGGGAGACAAGTGGCAGGGAGAGAGGACCTCTGTCAGGCTCTCTTTAGGCACAGACCACCTGACAGCCAGAACAGCTTCCCAGCACCATCTCAAGCCAGAATGACAGACAAGCCCAAGAAGACAGCTCCCGTTCCCATGTCCCCAGGCACTGGCTGCTCCCACCTCCATTCCTGTGTGTGTACTGCTCTCCATCTCAACTAGCAGACTGCTATTTATAGCTCCCTAGAAAAGGAGCCCAGCCTCCCTGCTTCCTGGCAGCTCTCTAATTACTTCCTCAGCTGGGTGCCGCCCCACTCTGGCACTCTAGCAGGGGCCACCACAAGTAACAGCCCCTGCACTCACGTTCGGCTTCCTGTGGGTGCCATGTGCCTCCACAAGAAGTGTGACCAGGCTGGTCCTTTTGTGACGCTGAGCCTAGGCTGGGCACATGAGGGTCTTGGAAACCCACTCACTCCTGGCAGCTCCAGCCACTTGTGTGATCAGCAAACCTACTGTGCACCTGGCACCCTCTGCAGGAGCAGGAGAGCAGCCACATGAATAAGGCTCTGTCTGCCCTCTGGGGAGGCAAACACATAAACAACTCATTATGCAACTAGGAGGAATGAAGGAAGTGCTAAATTAAGATGCAAGATGAGCGCCAGGCCTTCCGGCCCTCAGTTCTTCTCACATTTTTTTTCTCATTAAAAAAGCAATTAATGTGCAATATATATATTGTAAGTGCAGTAGACAAAATGAACCTTGCAATACATTCATTATCCAACCATCTGAAGGAAAGCAGCCTTCCCCATACCTGTGGCCCAGATGGTTTAAAAATAGGGTCCCCCTCTAGAGACTCTCAGCCTGGCTCAAAGTCAGTCACTGGAACAATCAAAATTCATAATAATTCATAATATTATTATTCATAATAATTCATTGTCATTATTTGCTTTTTTTTAGTCAGAGCACTGCTTAACTCTGGCTTATGGTGATGCCAGGGATTGAACCTGGGACCTTGGAGTCTTGGACATGAAAACCTTTTGCATAGTCATCATGCTGTCTCCATAAGCCCATAGGAGAAATTCTAAGCAAGAAAATATGAATAGTATAGCATGCTTATGTGGGGAATATACATATCAAAACCTACATTAATGGTGAGAAATTATTTGGAAGAATATAGACCAGAGGCTTAACACTGGTCAATCAGACAGACAGGAGCTAGGGTGAAAGTGTGGGAGCACAAAAGAGACTTTTTTTCCTCCTATTTTCTTTATTTGAGTTGTTACAATAAACATGTACTTACATGTAAGTGCATGGTTTAAAATGGCTTTAAAATATTTAAAATTGCCCAATAAGTAACTTTCTAATTTTATGCTGTGCTATATTTTCTTGGCACTTAGACTAACAATCTAAAACTAAGGAGAGGAGGGAGATAGCATGATGGTTATACAAAGAGACTCTCATGCGTAAGGCTCCAAAGTCCCAAATTCAGCCCCCCACTACTATATGCTAGAGCTAAGCAGTGCTCTGGGAAAAACAAGCAAATAAATAAAAAAACAAAATACCTAATGGGCACTGAGGATGCTGATAACTTCAAAAGTAGATCAAGGAATTTGTCAATGGATTCCCTCGTGGCCCCTTTGTTCTACATCAGTGAATCTTCCCAGTCAATGAGCACTAGGCGACCAAGGCATAATTCTGTTGGGGAGTCATTGTCAAGTCAGCGTAAGTCCTCTGTGGCCTGTGGACCTGCAACTGGTCAGCGTGGCCCCTCCACCCTAACTGTTCAAACAGAACAAAAGAAACATCCAACTTGGCCTCACTTGGATCTAAGCAACAGTAAAGGTTATATGAAACTAAAGAACAGAGAGGACTCCCATGGCCAGGCTGCTTGTGCCCCAAGCGATAGTCAAGAAAGACTTTACCAGTAAGGAGAAGCTCCTTAGGACTTCAAGATCTCACAGTAATGTGGGTTTTGGGGCCTAGCTAAGCAGATATGTTACAGTGTGCAAGGACCCAGGTTCAAGCACCTGGTCCCCAGATGTGGTGAGGCAAGGATGCAGGTGTCTCTCTACCTCTCTATCTCCTCACCTCTTGATTTCTCTTTGTCTACACAATAGTAAAGAAAACAAATATTTTAAAATTAATTTTATTAATTTCATGAGCTACAGAGAGAGGCCAGGACTTCATGCCTTTTCTTTTCTTTTTATTTATTCCCTTTTGTTGCCCTTGTTGTTTTATTGTTGTAGTTATTATTGTTGTTATTGATGTCGTTGTTGGATAGGATAGAGAGAAATCAAGAGAGGAGGGGAAGACAGAGATGGGGAGAGAAAGACAGACACCTGCAAGCCTGCTTCACCACTTGTGAAGTACTCCCCTGCAGGTGGGGAGCCGGGGGCTCGAACTGGGACTTTATGCCGGTCCTTGCACTTTGCGCCATGTGCGCTTAACCCGCTGCACTTACCACTGGACTCCCCAAAACCAAATATTTTTTAAAAAATAATTTGGGTTTTGAACACGAGTTTTTGAGTAACAACTTAAAAAGAGAAACTTCCAAGACAAGATTTTGACATAAAAACATTTAATTTTATAAGGCTAGATATTTTCACTACTCTTTCCTTATTAAAGTATTGGTTGTATATCTTTTTAATGATAATAATAATTATAAACTAAAGGGGAGGCACTGCCACTGTGAAAAAACAGTTAGGCAGTGTTTCAGAACTCAAACCTAAAATTCCATATGACTCAACAATCCACTCCTAGGTAAATATATAATCAAAAGAACTGCAAACTCAAGGCAGATACTTGCTTACAAAGATTAGTGGCAGTATTACCCACCATCATCCACAACAGGAAAAAAGTGGAAATAAGCCAGATGCCCATCAGTGACTGAATGGATAAATAATCGTGGTGTATGCGAACAACAGAGTATTATCCAGTCATTAAAAGGGACTAAATACTAATTCATGCCACAACTTAGTTAAGCCTCAAGAAACATTATAGTAAGTGAAAGTATCCAGGCACAAAAGGTGACAGACATATTGTAAGATTCCCTTTATAAGAAATGGCTAGAACAGGCAAAGCAGTGGAGAAGAAAAACAGATTGGTGGTTCCAGGCAGGGGTGAATGGAAATGAGATGTGATTTCTTTTTTTTTAAATTAATTTATTTATTTAAGAAAGGAGACATTAACAAAATCATAGGATGGGGGGATACAATTCCACACAATTCCTGCCACCCAATCTCCATATCCTATCACCTCCCCGATAGCTTTCCCATTCTCTATCCCTCTGGGAGCATGGACTCACAGTCGCTATGGGTTGCAGAAGGTGGGAGGTCTGGCTTCTGTAAGTGCTTCTCTACTGAACATGGGCATTGATTGGTCGATCCATACTCCCAGTCTGCCTCTCTCTTTCCCTAGTAGGGTGGGTCTCTGTGGAAGCCACATTGGTGGGGTCTTCAGTCCAGGGAAGCCTGGCCGGCATCCTGATGACATCTGGAACCTGGTGGCTGAAAAGAGAGTTAACATACAAAGCCAAACAAATTGTTGAAGAATCATGGACCCAAAGGTTGGAATAGTGGAGAGGAAGTGTTGGGGGGTACTCACTGCAAACTCTAGTGTACTACTCCTTTCAGGTATATATTTGCCCTAGTTTATCGATACCTGTGAACATATGCTCTATCTCCTGGAACCTGGTCTATATCTAGGTTTTGGGACTTTGTTAGGAAGTGAACCACCTGGGATGGAGTTAGAGAATACTATGAAAGGAAAGGTCTCACCTGAGTGATGAAGCTGAAGGGTTGTCATTCCACACCTGAAGTCTCTGGACACAATCTAAAGTAAAGCATGCTGGGGTGGCACTCATTGTGTTGATTAGGTTGCAATCAGCAGATGCAATATTATTTGATAAGAATTGGGAGAAGCATATGGGAAAGTGGGCCCTACCCTAGGGTCCCAGGACTGGGGGAAGTTTAGGCTCTATAGTGGAAATGTGAAGTTCCTGCTGTCTTAGGGTTCGAGAAGACAATGGGTAGTTACTGTTATCATCACATTATTTGGTAATTGGGTTAGCTTTGAAAAGTCCCTTTGTTAGACATACAATCAATTTTTCTCCCTCTCATATTAATTAAATAGTGATTTATATAACTATAATTTAATAGGTGTGTACATAAACACCATTCAGACCACCAAAAGATTGTGTCCCATCCCACCCACCCCCACCCCCACCCTCACCCCCACCCCCACCCCCACAGGCCCAGGAAGTCGCATGTCCACCCTCCTGCTTACCACAGGGTTTTTAGATGTGATTTCTTAATAGGTATGGGTGTCCTTCTGAACTGATAAAAAAGAAAAAAAGAAAAAGAAAAAGAAAAAGAAACCCTGAAATTAGAGAAAAGAGACATTTGTTGTGAGTGGTGAAATGGCACTGGATTATATATGTTAAAATAGCTAATGTGCCATACAAATTTTATCTTGGTTTTATCTTTTTTCTGCAATTTTTTTTTTTATTTTTCTTTATTATCCAGACTGATTTATTGCTGACTTATCTCAATTTTTAAAAGGGAATGGAAGGAAAAAATTATTGGATAGTGTGTCTGCCTGGGTGTATGACCTAGGTTCAAATCCCAGCACCTCATGGGAGTGCTCTTGTATGAATGGAAGCTCCAGAGCTGGGATATCGTTCCTTCTCTCTTTACCTGAACAAAAATAATCTGCCCGGAAACAGTGAAATCACACATGTGAAAAGCCCCCTGCTCCTGCCCTATACACACATTAGTGAGATGCTGAAAAGAAAAAAATATCTGTCTAATGTAGGTATCCAGCTTTCCACACTCCAGTCCTCACCCATCATCACCTGCACAGCTTCAAGTGGTATAAAGGAGACTCCTACCTACCCCATGGCAGAGCACAACCATGGGCTCCAAGAAGACAGAGGAAGGGAAAGGAGATCAAATGTCACTGGATCGAGAGACTTGGGGGGTGGCACTTCTGGGCATGGGGTACAAAAAGGCATCATGGCACCTCTGTGCCATGTGTCAGCACTTCATTAAGACTGCTTCACTGTCACCAAAACTTCCAGCAATCAACACGATAAAAAGACAAGCCATACAATGGAGGGAAATAATTGCATACCAGGTATCTGCTCAGTGGTTGGCATTCAGTTCTTCTCTAAATGATGTTCAGGGAAGCAAGATGACTGACTCACTTGAGAAGGAACCTGCTTTGCTATGCTTGTGAATCAGGTTAGAGACCAGCCTCCCAAGGCACTGGTGGAAGCTTTGTTGTTTTCCCTCATTCCTTCTATGTCTTTGTCTCTCTCTCTTCCTATTTGAAAATTTTAGGCAGAGTGGTGAAGCCCCATCAGTAACACAAGCAAAGATCAGACCTTTGGCATTTAATGTGATGGTTGACGTGGTTAGGTTTGCATCTGCCGTCATGCTGTATGGATCTCTTCTAATTGTTCCATCTGAATTTTACTCCCATTTTTCTCCTTCTTTTAGATTGAGTTGTTTTCAATGATCTTATTTTCCCTTATTCTTGGACATATGAGCTAGATCTAAAGGTGCTGTGGGAGTGGACACTTCAACAGGTGCTGTGCACATCTTAGTCCTCATCCCAGTCCACCTTCTGGTGACAATTTGCCTTTCCAAGGGAGGGGAACCTTACAGAACTTGACTTTCATCGCTCCCTCCTGTGCTACAGCTTGGAAATTCCCCCAGGCCAGGAAGTGTATAATACAGAGCTCTCTGGGGGATACCCCAAACTGTGGCCTGACCTTGTATGTGTGGCCAGTGTGTTTTCCTTCGTAATGGTTTCAGACAGAAGGGTAAACCCAATTCTTCTTACACTCAGTTGGATAGAAGCAGAAGGCCCTCGTATGCACATAGGGACACCTGGACTAAGGGATTCTGAGCCCCTGCCCAAAGCTAGGGGGCCAAACTGAACCCCAGTCAGACCTCCCCACACCAGACCTGGTGTTCTCCTGCCTGCAGTGCCCTGAGCCAGCAGAGCTGGCAGCAGGATGTGGTGGACTTTCACCACTGCTGCAGAGAAACTGCTCCTAGCACTGCCAACAGCATTGGAAGTCAGCATGAAGATTATTTCGCATGAAATAGCAGCTTTCAAGCCTAGCCTTAGATGCTCCCTCACATCTTTAGAAGCCTCCATGGCTTGTTCCTGTGGTGTTTTCTGTCTGTCTGCTCAGGGTACTGGGACCAGTGCCCCACAAAGTTAGTGTTATTCCACAGCATGGTGTGCCTGGTGGCCCTTTAAGCTTCTGTGAGGAATTTCTGGCTAAATCTAAAAACCTAGCTGGTAGGATAACCTAGCAACTCTGGGGTGTGCATGCATGTGTACATGTGTATGCACACATATAAACGTCCTTGTGTGCATATGTGCATATGTGTGTATTAACTTGGGCACAGAGAATAACCGTCTCTTTTTTTTACCTTCTGGGTTATCACTGGGGCTTGGTGCCTGCACTATGAATCCACTGCTCCTGGAGGCCATTTTTTCCCATTTTGTTGCCTTGTTATTGCCCTTGTTGTTGTTTTTATTATTGTTATTGTTGCCATTGCTACTGTTGTTGGATAGGACAGAGAGGAATCAAGAGAGGAGGGGAAGACAGAGAGGGGGAGAGAAAGATAGACACCTGAAGACCTGCTTCACCACCTGTGAAGCGACTCCCCTGGGGTTCGAACCGGGATCCTTGAGTCAGACCTTGTGCTTTATGCCATGTGCGCTTAACCTGCTGCACTACCGCCTGGTCCCCCAATCCCCTCTCTTAACCACACTATTAACTAGTTTCAGACCGTGACCCATGTAGTTTAAAGGAGAAGGAAGTGAGAGGTCCCTTTCCTTGGAGCCACTGGGGGCAGCTAGCTCAGACCCAACCCAGAATCTGTTGGTGAGAAGAAATGAGAACGGCTTCACTTCTCCCCTCCACCTGCAGGCACAGAGGAATTAGGGGTTCAGTTCTTTCCTAAGCCCTCATCTCCCTCTGACTGGCACTGTTGAGAAACTATTATGAGAACAGCAATATTGCCTTTCCTTCCCTACCAGCCACTTGTCCACATGTCAGTTTCACATAAGGCTCTGTCTGCCCATTGAGCCTAGGGCACAGATGACACCATCAGTGCCATCAAGACTCAGGCTCCACATCTGTCAATGGATGTCCTTCAGGTTCAAATGAAATAGTGGGCACGGTGCATCTGACCCAGACTGGGGACTTGAACCTTGGGCTTGTCTCCCACTCTCTGACAGCCCACACCTTATGCTGCCTTTCTTCTCCTGTCACCACTGCTGCCCTGCCAGGTGGCCTATTGGGCCTATTGATAACAATGAAAGGAAAACCAGCAAACAGCATTGAGTATCACTGAGATTCAGGGTTCTCAAATTGTGTTAGAATCCTCTGGAGAGTTTTAAACATCTCAGTGGCCAGGCTATACCCAAGATCAATTAAATTTGCATACCTAGGAATGGTGCCCAGATATTTTAATTTTTTTCCTCCCCTCTGGGATTTTACCATTCCAGGACAACTTGTTTGGAGAGAGAGAAAAAAAACAGAGACAGAAAGAAAGAAAGAGGAAGAGAGAGAGAGAAAGAGAAAGAAAGAAAGAAAGAAAGAAAGAGAAACACACCACAGCACGGAAGCTTCTACCATATAGTGAGGGCTGAGCTCCACCCTGGGTCACACCCAGGCAAAGCAGGCTTCTCCCTAGGGGAGTTATCTTCCCGCCCTACTAGGATTTTTTAAAAAGCTCCTCAAGTGTTTCTAAAGTACAAACAAATCAGAGAGGCATTGGTCTTGTCCAAAAGCTAAGAAGACTCATAGTGTACTCCCCCTCCTTTGCTTCTGACTCTGATGCATCCTGCCAACTCCCAGAAACAGCAGAGATGGGAAAGGGTTAGAAGCTTTTACTCTCACTCTCAGGACAAGTACCCTTCACTTGCAGGACCCCCAAAACCAGCTTTTCCTTGCCCACCCCACAGCCTAGCCCTGTGGCCACCCCAGCACTGATGTCCCCACCCCTGGAGTTGAAGGCCCACAGGGAAATCTGTCACAGCCTCCTTCCCCTATACCTCAACCCTCATTAAGAAAAACATCTGCTCTTTTAACAATTGGCCAAATCCTCCTCTTTCTTTGAACACAGTCATGACGCCAGCACCCTGGCCAGGCTCCAGTAATAATCAGTCCACCTGGCTGAGAAGGCACAGGAGGGACAAGGTGACCCTTACCTGCCATCAGCCACTACCCACTCCCTAGAGCTGGCCCCCTGCCCGGTGGTAGTTCAAAGAAATGACAAGGCCTGGCAAAGGCACCTGTGACCTTTCCTCCAGGTGTGGGGTCAGGGAAGTGAGGCTGGAGCCAGTTTACAGTCCCCCAGCCTGATGGGGTGCTCAACTATGCCCAGAAGGGGGGTATTCACAATAAGGCTTTGGGCGACAGGCAGTGGCACAACCAGTTAAGCATATGTATTACCCAAGTTTGAGCCCTTACTCCCCACCTACAGGGAGGAAGCTTCACGAGTGATGAAGCAAGTACTGCCAGTGTCTTTCTGTCTCTCTCCCTCTCTGTCTCTCCCTCCTCCGTCAATTTCTCCCTGTTCCATGAAATAAAACAGAAAAGGAAAAAATGGCTACTAGGAGCACTGGCTTTCTAGTGCTGGTACCCACCAAGCCCCAGTGATAACCTTGGTGTCAATAAAAAATATATACATACATACATACATAATCAAGGTTCTGAGGGGGGCAGCCAGGGAGTGGACTGAAAAGTAGAGTGGGGTCACCTGCCCTGCCTTAGCTGTGACATAGCTGAACCCACTGTGTTCTGAATACTAGTCCCCTGTTCTTTGGGTTCTCACATGGAGTGAGCATACACCAGGAGGCCAGGAGCTTCCTCCAGACCTGCTGAGCCTGCCACTCTATGCAGGCACACCCACAAACCTTGGTACTGGCATCTCTAGATCCTGCATCCTGATCAGCTGCCTACCCCAGCCCACACCTCTCCTAAGAGAGAACCAGTGAACTTACCCTCCTCAAGGACGAGGAGACTGAGAAGGGATATTCTCTAAAGGAGACCAAGGGAGAAAGCATAGTGGTTATGAAAAAAAACTTTCATGTCTGAGGCACCAATAGTCCCAGTCTAATCCCCAGTGCCATCAAAAGCCAGAGATGAGCAGTGCTCTGGTAAATTATATTGAAGGAAACCAGGGGCCTGGGAGATACCCCAGTGGTAGAGCACAGGATTTGCATCAGGAAAATCTAGGTTTGATTCCTAACATCATATACACCAGAGCTGAGTGGTACTCTGATCTCTCTCTCTCTCTCTCTCTCTCCTTATCTAAATAAATAATCAAGACCCACTTCCTTCTTCACTGAAGCCTTCACTAATTCCTCCCATCCAAACCAGCATAAAAAATACCATAGGGAGTGGGCGAGGAGCAGTGAGCCAAGGTCACACAGGCCCTTGGGGTGGAGGGCAGTCCCTTCCCAGCCCCCTCTCCAAGCTGTGCCCCATAACAGTGCAGACCAGACATGGTAGTCTTTCTGATGTGTTAAGAGAAGCCTCTTTCATCTCAACTGATCCCTCAGCAAACTCAGGTTGGGGTGGAGCAGCTATAATGTCCTTTATTTTGAGTAGTATAAACACAAACCCAAGAAAGTGCAAGAATTCATCAAAAATCATATTGATTGACACTGGGTGATGGTACATCTGGTTGAGCACCTAAGTTATCATGCACAAGGACCTAGGTTTAAACTGCTAGTCCCCACCTACAGGGGGGAAGATTCATGAGCAGTGAATCAGTGCTATAGGTCTCTATCTATCTATCTATCTATCTCCCCTTTCCATCTCAGTTTCTCTCTGTATCTATCCAACAAATGAGTGAATAAGTAATTTTATTTTTGCCTCCAGGGTTATTGCTGGGACTCAGTGCTACCACTAGGAATCTACTACTCCTGGTGGCCATTTTTTCCATTTTAGTGGATAAGATGGAGAGAAATTGAGAAGGGAGGGGAAGATAGAAAGTGGGAAAAAGATAGACCTGCTTCGCTGCTTGCTTCACAACCCCCCTGCTGTGGGGGAGCCAGGGACTCAAGCCAGGATCCTTGCACTTTGTATCTGGTGCAACACTGCCCCTCAATAAAATGTTTTTTAAAAGATTAAAAAATCATATTACTCAAGGTAGGACTCAGCATCAGGCTCCAAGTGTGTGCCTTCACTTATGCCTGCAGGAAGAACAGTGTCCTTTTTGGGCATGTGAAAGGAATGCAGAAAAGAAGGGTTCTCTATGCATAACAGTAGCCACTCACTAGAGAATCATGTAACGCAGACTGCACTAGGGGAATGAATTTCCATGGGCAGGGTGGTGCCTTTTCTTCCAAAATATCTCTGTCCTCATGAATCAGCAGTCTTGGTGAGGTGTGGAAGTGAGAACTGCCTCTGTCTCACTTCTCTGCATCTTACAAGCCTGGGGCAGAGTGCAGCTGCAGGAGATTTATTGAAAGAGGGCATCTCTCCCCTTTGACAGTCTTTATAACAATGCTCCTAAGATGTCAACAGTAACTACGAAGGAGGATGTGACGAGGCAGGGCTGTTGCTGAGGTCTCCTTGGAGAGGTGGGGGGCAGACCGAGCAACTTAAGACAGTAGTTTGATGTAATATAGGAAACTAGACAGACTGGCAGACACTGTCAGTATTACCCTGGAGGTCTTTCCACTTCCTCCTCACTCTAGACCCTGGTTGTGTTTGAGCTCCCAGAAGATGAATCATGACTGGGATAAAGCCAGCACAGTTGTCTCATTTATTTTTCCCAGATTTGTACTTTCCCTATTTCCTTGTAGTTCTTGTCAGTGAGACATAAAGAAATCTGATAGGGATGACTGGTAACAATGGAGAAAGGGATTTATTTATTTGAGGTCTAGGCCCATCATGTCTATTTGGGACTCTCAGGACTCCCCAAATAGGGCCCCATAGGACGTTGCCCTCATCTTAGATCAACAGCAGTAGAGTGTCGTGCTGCACCGCGGAGGAGAGAGAGAGGAGATCTGGAGTGGAGAGGGAACACAATTCTTTATTTGTGCAGACACCTCGGAGTTGGGTGAGAGCACAGCAGTTCAGGCCATGTGGAGCTAGCCAAAATGGCTTCCTTCTGCTACACACTGCACCCTTCCGTTCAAGAGAGAGGGGCGGAAGAAGAATGGATTTATGGGGCAAAAACCCGGAGTGATGAGCCAGGACAGGACTGGTTCGGAAGGGCACTTTGAGAATATCCTATTAATTCTCACGGGAACTGGCACTAGCCTGAGGGGACATCTGCACAGCAGTAGAGAATGTTCCATCCTCCAAAGGGAGGATGGACAACATACTCTATGTTACACCTGAGGAAGATGGGTCCTGACATTGGGGCAGCTTGGAATGTTCCTACTCATAACCACAGAATGTGAGCTCAAATCTACAGGGATGCAGTGGTTACATAAGCTCCTAAGCTGAATATGGCCCCCAGATCAGATCAAATCTATGGGGTTTACAGTCAACAATATTTATACACCTGTCCCATATTTGGGAGCTACTCTCTTCCCTGATCCAGCTTTCTGGTCCTTTTTGCAGCCATGACATCATCTCCCCAGAAAATAACTTGGATCCACCTGCATATCAGATTTCAGGCTCAGGGGAAAAAAAAAACTACTATAACCACAGGCCCTTTGAAATATAACTAAAATATGCCTACTAGCTCTCTACAAAATGGAGACCTCCACCCAACTCTTCATCTGCACTCTAGCCTTTAGGTTCATGAACAGTCAACAATTTGTTTGGCTTTATATGTTAACTCTCTTTTCAGCCACCAGGTTCCAGATGGTAGCATGATGCCAACCAGACTTCCCTGGACAGACGGCACCACCAATGTGTCCTGGAGCTCCAATTCCCCAGAACCTCACCCCACTAGGGAAAGAGAGAGGCAGGCTGGAAGTATGTCAACACCCATGTTCAGCGGGGAAGCAATTACAGAAACCAGACCTTCCACCTTCTGCATCCCACAATGACCTTGGGTCCATACTCCCAGAGGGTTAAAGAATAGGAAAGCCATCAAGGGAGGGGATGGGATATAGAGTTCTGGTGGTGGGAATTGTGTGAAGTTGTACTTCTCTTGTCCTGTGGTTTTGTCAGTGTTTCCCTTTTTAAAATTTTTTTATATTAATTTATTTGTTTTCCCTTTTGTTGCCATTGGTTTTTTATTATTGTGGTAATTATTGTTGTTATTGATATCGTTGTTAAATAGGACAGAGAGAAATGGAGAGAAGAGGGGAAGATGGGGGGCGGAGAGAAAGACAGACACCTGCAGACCTGCTTCACTGCCTGTGAAGTGACTCCCCTGCAGGTGGGGAGCCGGGGGCTCAACTGGGATCCTTAAGCCCGTCCTTGTGCTTTGCACCACATGCGCTTAACCCGAAGCACTACACCTGACTCCTCAGTGTTTCCTTTTTATAAATAAAATTTACAAGAAAAGAAAAGAAATCTGCTCAAAGGCTTCTTACTTCCTGAAACAAATAAGATAGTGAAAGAAAGTTCCCCTTCCTTCTTCCTACCTTGAAGGTGGTTGTATGTCTGCATGCAGAAGGTGGCTGGAGCTATGACAGCCATCTTGCCATCAAAAGAGAAGAAGCTTACGAAAACCAGGCCTAGCTATCTGGCTGGATGGAGAAATGAAAAGATCTTGGATTCTTGTTGAGCACCTTTAGAGGTGCTCAAGTCTGAATCAGACTTCTGACTGAGATAATCCAGTATTGTGTGGCTTAAGCTACTGTCCATTTGGGATATCTTTTATATGTATCCCCTCTGACACAAAGGACAGAGACAGAAGACCACCAGGTTGAAATCTCATCAATGGGATCAGATAAGAAGCAGCAGGGGCAGGTTAGTAAAAGATCTGGAGGACAGCAGAAAGCCAGTTCAGTGACTGAAAGACTCAGCCTGAACCTGCTATGCTGGCTTACTGATTTGGTAGAATTCCAGGTACCTCTCACTGATGATTACCCAAGAGCCACCAGGAGGTAGGATTCTGACATACTGTAACTTGGAACAAAGGAGAGAAACTAACCTATTAGACATCCCTTTTCAAGTCAGCCCATTACTTTTTCTTTCTTTCTTTCTTTCTCTCTCTCTCTCTCTCTCTCTCTCTCTTTCTTTCTTTCTTTCTTTTATTAAGAGTTTTATGGTTTACAGTATACCATTACTTTTTCTGGGTAAATCTAGATTTACCCAGAAAGAGAGGGATGAATATGGGATGATTCCACTTATAGACAGAAATTGAAAAATAAGAACAGAAGGGAAAACACATAGCAAAACTTGGACTGGAGCTGGTGTATTGCACCAAAGTAAAGGAGTCTGGGGTAGGGCGGAGGGTTCAGGTCCTGGAACATGATGGCAGAGGAGGACCTATGTTGGTGTTAGATTGTTATGTGGAAAACTGAGAAAAGTTACACATGTACATACTACTGTATTTTACTGTTGACTGTAAACCATTAATCCCCCAATAAAGAAAAATAAATATAGATGTATCACAATGACAGCTCACGCATGAATCAATAGGGCAGTATTGGAGGTTCTGGTATTTCTTTCCCCATGGCGAGTTATTGTAAATTTTTTTTTTATTCATGCTTGTTGGAGTCAGGCAGCAGCTGCAAAGTCCACATGAATTAAAGATCAGACACAGGGCTTCAGACACAGTTCTCATTTGGGGCTGGCCAGAGCCAAGCTCACATCCACATCTATACTCTGCTGGCAGGGGGGAGAAGTGGTATGAGTCTGCTTAGCAGCAGGGAGGTTTTATCTTCAGAGCACCCAGCTGGGCAGGTTAGTGAGCCAACTTGACATCTATGAAGCAAGAGAGTTCAAATTCATGGTCAGAAAAAAAAAAACAAAAAACTTCAAGTCTGGGGACCAGCACAGAATCTATATAAAGGAAAAAATCTGGATCCTGGGTTACAGCTGAGCCTTGAAATCCAGAACTACCTAGAACAAGACATTCTGTAAGTACAAAAAGAAGCAGAAATAACCCTGAAGAAAGATCTGTTTGGGGGACTGGGTGGCGATACACTCACTAGAGCACACACAGCATGTACAAGGAGGCAGGTTCAAGCTCCTGGTCCCTACCTGCAGAAAGGAAGCTTCACAGGCAGTGGAGCAGTGCTACAGGTGTCTCTTCTCTCTGTATCTCTCTATTATCCTCTATCAAAAAATAGAGAAAATAGAAGTGATCAACTCATGCAGGCACCAAGCCCCAGCGATAACCCTGGTGGTGGAGAAAAGAAATAGGAAGGGGGGGGGGGAGAGAAAGAGAGAGAAGAAAGAATGGAAGAGAGAAAGGGGAAAGGAAGAAAAAAAAAAGGAAGAAAGCTTTTCAGCAATTTCTTTTTTTCTTTTTTTTTTTTTTCCTCAAGGATTATTGCTGGGTCTCGGTGCCTGCACTACAAATCCACTGCTTCTGAAGGCTGTTTATTCCCTTTTGTAGCCCTTGTTGTTTATCATTGTTATTGTTATTGCTGTTATTGGATAGGACAAAGAGAAATTGAGAGAGGACGGGAAGACAGAAAGAGGGAGAGAAAGATAGACACATGCAGACCTGCTTCACCACTCGTGAAGCAACTTCCCTACAGGTGGGGAGCCAGGGGCTCGAGCCAGGATCCTTATCCTGGTCCTTGCACTTTGTGCCATATGCACTTAACCCGCTGCACTACCACCTGGCCCCCTGCTTTTCAGCAATTTCCTTCATATTAAAAACAAACTTGATCCCACTGCCTAGTGCCTCCATAAGCTTACCAGTTTTTGCAGGAAGAGAAAGGCTGTTTGTAGTCCAGAGCACAAAGGAGGGAGGAGGTCTTAACACTTCTCATCCTTCTGAAGAAGCAAAACAAGCAGAAAAGAGAGCAGGAGTGTGAATTTCTTATTGTTGTCTTTCTTTTGCAAGTTCAATTTGAACCTACTAAAGGTTCCTGACAGAAACAGCTCCTGCCAGCAGTGTTGACAGCCAGCATCTTTGGTCTAAACCAATGTATCAGTTTCAGATCACTTTATCAGGTAGTTCTGTCTTTCTGGGGTCTTGATTTCAATACCCACCCACAGCAGGCAAGCCTAGACCACAAAAATTAAAGGGAGGGAAGCACCAAGCTGAATAAGAGCATTGGCAGGAGATGGCTGCTGCCAGGGTTCTCACAGTGATTCCTGCATCACAATGACTTTCATTGGGCAGTGTGTCAAGTGCCATACACCATGCTGAATGTCTTCCCAAGTCCTCACAATTCACTTTCTTAAGGTTTCACTGCTGGCGGGTAGCAGAGACTGGTTTCAAAGCCCAAGCTCTGAGTCATTTCTGTAATCTCAAATCTACCTGTTCATCTCTCCTCCACCTCCATGAACTTTTCCCACACTCCAGCCATCCCACTCTTCTCCCCCCTCCCTCCCTGTCCCACCATGTTACTCTGGAGGCAGAACAAAAGCCCCAAAGTGGAAGCCTCAGTAGAAAAGGAGGCATAGCTGTAATTGAGTCTGTCTTGTTCTCTAGGGTCATGATTCTAGACCCCAAGGCACCACCAGCTGAGCCAAGATAGTGCCATCTCTGGGTGCTGAGAGCAGAAAATCCACTCAAGGAAGACTGGCTTCTCTCTTCCACAAGGGTCCTCAAATTTGCATGTAAAAGAGCCACTGGGAAGGGTCATATCCAAAAGTTGACTCCAGCCTGTACCCCTAAAATCTCAGAGTCAGCAGATCTGAAGTGGGGTGTGGGGGCAGGGGAAGGGGAAGTGGATGCACTTCCATCAGGACACTGCAACTTCATAAGGTTCATGTGCCTAACTGGAGGATGCCTGACCTCAACTACTGTGTCTCTGGAGCCCCATGTGTAGATCTGAAGGCCCATAAGGAAGAATTAAATACAGAGAACTACTATGAGCCAAGAAAGATGAGGAAGGCAGGCCCAGGGTCTCATCACCTGTCCTTGAAGTTGCCCAGAGAGAACAAAGCGGGTGCTAATGAATTCTGCTCCTAAATCAGAAGGTGTGCACTCAGGCACCTAGGGAGGAGAGAAGTTATTCAATGTAATTGCTCACAAGTAAGGGCTGAGAATGTGTGTGTGGGAGGTGCTCTCCAACAGACATCCCCATAGCCAGCACCATGGGGGACCTGGAGGGTGCCATATACCAGTGGAAGGTAAGATTTAGGGGACCCAATTGTCAGTGCCAGTGGCCTTGAAGTCTCTGTGAATGGCTCCCATTGAGTTGCTCACTACTGGAGTCCCTGGAATGAGGCTTCACAAGCCCAGTCCAAGCCCCTCTTTTGGATGCACCAGGGGCCTTGCACATGCATGATTTCACTGCTCCCAGGCCAACCTTTTGTTCCTTTTTATGAGATAACTGGAGAGAGAGAGACAGACAGACAGACAGACAGGGAGAGAGAGAGAGAGAGAGAATGGCACCAAAGCTTTCCCTGCTATCAGGACACTCCCATGTGGTACCAAAGCTCAAACCCAGACCATGCACACACTCTATCCTGTGAGGTACCTTCTAGCCCAAACTCCTTTGTGCAATTTTGAAGTCACCAGCCCACTTTTCAAGTACTTTTTTCCCTGAGTGACCTCTCTTGGAAGTGATTTATTTGCAAGGAAGGAAGGAAGGTGTTGGTATGCTTCTAAATTCTGCTTCTAAGACCCCTTCTGTTACATTGCTTGAGGCTGTGGTCTATTTACATAATCATTGTTTTCATTGGTTTAATCCCCACTGGTTTGAGCGCTATTTTCCTTCTCCCCACCCCCTATCCTACACCTCCTCTTCTTGACACTTCCACCTCAGGAGACATAAAAGACAGGAAGACAGGGCTTTCTTTTCTTTTTTTTTTACTCATTTATTGTTATTTAAATTTATTTATTGGATACAGACCGTCAGAAATCAAGAAGATAGGGGGCAATAGAGAGGAAGAGTGACAGACACCGGCAGCACTGCTTCAACACTCAACAAGCTTGTGGCGGTGGGGACTGGGGGCTCGAACCTGGGTCCTTGCATTTTGTAATGTGCGCTCAACCAGGTGTGCCACCACAAGGCCCCTTTTTAAATATTTTATTTATTTAAATGAAAAAGATAGAGAGAAGAGAGACTAGAGCATTGCTCAGCTCTTATTTATGATAGTGCTGGGGACTGATCCTGGGACCATAGAGCCTCAGGCGTGAATATCTTTTTTTTCATTTAAGAAAGAAGACATTAACAAAACCATAGAATGAGAGGGGTACAATTCCGCACAATTCCCATAACCCGATCTCCACATCCCACCCCCTCCCCTGATAGCCTTCCCATTCTCTATCTCTCTGGGAGTATGGATTCAGGGTCGTTGTGGGAAGGAGAAAGAGGAGGAAGAGGAAGAGGAGGAAGAAAGAAGCCCTTCCTGTGTGCCTGTTGTCCATTGTTTCTCCTCAAGCAATGCCTTTCCCAGCACCCTGCACAGACTCACACAGCAGTCCATCCTCCCCTCACACAGACTCAAATAGCAGCCCCCCAGTACCATGCTATGCTCCAGAGGAAAACTAAATACACCGCCTCACATGTGAGTCACCAGGGCTGGGGTCTTTGTCCCAAGTGCCTGGGGTTGTTCCTGGCATAGAAGATATACAGTGTAAGCGTTTGTTGAATGAATGCATGAACTTACAGGACAGAAGCTGCAGCCACTTCAGCCAGCTGCAGTGGTTTAGAGCAGCAACCACCCCACCCCTGCCCCCACCCCCTGTGGCTATAGGGAGCCACAGACTCCCAAACCCTCTTGGTTACTTAAAGGTGAGACTAGCAGACACTAATTACCTGGGGCCTCCATAGCCTGACACAGGCCACCACTCTCAGTCTCCTTGGCCCTCAGACTGAGGAGCAAGGGGGTAAGATTGCAAATCTCCCCTAGAAGGAAATCCCTCCCAGAACCACCTCTTCAACCTCCCAGTGAAAGGGGCTGATGATGTTAGTTGAGCTTAGCTGTCAAGAAGTCATGCCATGTGGTCCAAAGGATGGGGCCTGTGTTCACCCTGAGTTTCCTCATCATGGGCCCTGAAGTCTGGAGGAAGGGTCATGGTCTGGGGGGAAAAGGTGACTTCCACTTAGGACTCAGGCCCTTGGAGCTGAGGTAGTCATGAACTGAAGGAATTGGGATTTCTGGACCCCAGGGACAGCTATCTGCAGGACAGCAGGTGAGGAAAAACAGGCACATCCAGTGCCAAGGGTCCAAGCCCCCCAAACTGGGGGTTGAATCGACCATCACCTTCTCCAGATGTGTCTATGGTAGGAATAAGTCTGCTGGACTGAGTGATGACTTAGGCTCGAAGAAGAGGTCTCACTCGCAGGAGACCAGCAAATAATGTATTCTTTTCTTTCTTTCTTCCTCCCTTTCTTTCTTTCTTTCTTTCTTTCTTTCTTTGCATGATTAATTGGAAAAACAAGAGCTGTGATTGCCTTTCAGCAAGCTGATAATTTAGCACTCCTTGGAACTGTTGGTTTTAATTATTTACACCACGTGTTGTTTAGCAAGGATGAGGAAAACCTGATTTTCCCTAGTAAACACTTGAATACCTTCCTCTAGGTTCAAAATAATATTGAAGAGATTTACAGCATGCATTGATTATGGGCAATTTTCTAAACCTGACAGCTTCCCAGGAAGACACTACTTAAAATTTAGATGCTGAATTAAATCACATGTCTTCCAGAAACAGCACCAAGCTGGCATCCATCAATTCCATGGATGGTCTCGGCTAACTAAGGTGGGTGACCATGTGGCCTGCAAAGGATGGGACTTGGAGTGGGTGACAAAGCCCCTGGAAGAGAGTAACCAGCTCACATTCATAGAAAAACGCTGCAAGTAAAGCAGCAGTGGTGTGGGTGGGTCTGTTTTCTTTTCTTTTGTCTCTACTCAAACACATTCCTTGGTCTGAACCAACCTCCTAATTGAGGTCAGGGCCAACAGACTTTTTCTTTTTTTTTTTTTTCTTTTCAACAGACTTTTTCTATAAAGGCCCAAGTCGTCAATATTCTTGGACGTGCCAGTTAAGAGGCAAAACTGGATAACTATTTTAGCTAAAGGGCTACATAGTCTTTTTTTAATATGTACATTTTTAAATATCTCAGTTATTCTTAGCTCTCGGGCTCTATCAGACCAGGCAGTGGGCTGGAACTGGTGTGTGGCCATCTTTTTTGCCAACTCCTGATTAAACCATTTTAATTGAAGGGATTCAGATGTCTGAGTTTCCAGGTCCCAGTTATATGGCTTACTAAAGGATGTTCTGGTCCCTCTTCTAGGGCAATTTTATAGCTGATGATTCCTGGAAATAGTTTTAAATAAGATAATGAGTCCACCTGAGGTTTGCAGAGCACTTGATGATATTTTTCCTGTTGTAATAAATGCAGCCGTCCCTACCAAGCCAAAAACCCAGGAGTTTTAACTCTATTCTAACCTTTCCTTCCCTCCCATCAACCAGTGCTCATGCTCCTACCTCAAAAATGCATCTCAAGACACTAGACTCAAACAGATATTGATAGAGCAGTGTTCATAACAACATTCACTGTAAACAAAAAAAAAAATGGAGGTGATCCGCAATTCCTTCAACAACCCAATAAAATGTGGTAGACTCATACAATGGAATATTACTCAAAGACAAAAATCCCTATACTTTTCTATAACATAGACAAACCTTGAAGACATTAGGCTAAGTGGAATCAGACACAACATGGCAAATATTGCTCGATTCTACTTCATGACTTACCAAGAGTAGTCACATTCATAAATAGAAAGAGACTGGGGAGATAGTATAGTGGTTATGCAAAAAGACTCCAAGGTGCCATATTTAATCCCCAGAACTACCATAAGCCAGAACTAAGAAGTACTCTGGTGAAGAAAAATAAATTAGTCATGAGGCTGGTTGGTAGCACAGCGAGTTAAGTGCACATGTCCCAAAGCGCAAGGATTGGCATACGGATCCCAGTGTGAGCCCCCACCACCACTCCCCACTTGTAGGGGGGTCGCTTCACAGGTGGTGAAGCAGATCTGCAGGTGTCTATCTTTCTCTTCACCTCTCTGTCTTCCCCTCCTCTCTTGAAATCTGTCCTATCCAACAACAATGACAGCAGTTGTAATAATAATAATAATAATAACAACAACAACAACAACAATGATAAACAAGGGCAACAAAATGGGAAAAATGGCCTCCAGGAGCAGTGGATTCATAATGCAGGCACCAAGCCCCAGCGATAACCCTGGAGACAAAATAAATAAATAAAGTCACAATAAGTAGAATAAATGTTACCAGGGACTCCAAGAACTGTAGAGTTATGATTCAGTGGGTCCAGAGGTTCTGTTTGGGATGATGAATGATGTAATGTTTCTAGAAATGAAGGATATGATGACAGAATAACAGAGTGGCTGCACATAATGTCACTAAACCACACACTTAAAATGACTAAAATGAGCATTTCTTTCATATTATGTGTATTTTATCACATTTTTAATTATTCTCCCAAAATGTTTTAACCCCCCACCACCACCATCTTCCCTTCCACTATCATTAACCTACATGACCACAATTTCTGGTGTCCCCTCTTATCCCCTACACTGCATTCTCCACGGAGTCACAGGAAGCAGTAACCACTCTCTTCCTAAAGGCTTCTAGTGGCATCTAGCCACACTTCTCAGAGCACCAGTGTTCCAATGAGCTTGCTGGAGAGGCAGATCCTCCCCACACACTGTTAGACTATTTGTTAAGTCACTATTTGCCTATTGGTCAAGTTTTCATATACATACATATATATATATATACATATATAAGATGGGGTCTTACATGTGTTCAGTGTCACTTTATTTAGACAGAAGACAGAGGTGATGGGGAAACAGGGAGCTTCCTCTGTTGCTATAGCATTTCCTATGTAGTGCTGGAGCTTGAACATGGACCATGTTCACATTTCTAACAATTGCACCAGGTTCTCATTTCTCAGAGGCTGGGTAGTGGCACATCTAGTTGATGTTACAACACAAGGATCCTAGTTCAAGCCCTCAGTCCCCATTGGCTAGGTAAAAGCTTCAGGAGCGGTGAAGCAGTGCTGTATCTCTCTCTATTCTCCCCTTCCCTCTCAATTTCTGTCTCTGTCCAATTAAAAAAAAAACAAAACAGCACAAATCCCTACCAGTGCCCATAAGATTCAGATGGCCACGCCCTGCCTGAACCTCTGCCCCCTCACCAGGTCTTCCCTCCAGTGATGGTGCCCTGGCCACCAGCCCCTCATCAGGAGCACAGCTGACTCTGTGTCAGCAGGCTCTATCTCCAAAGTTGCCTACTCAGATGGCCCTTCTCTCCCAAGTAGAGTAAGTCCCCTCATCTGCCTAGTCACAGAGCATGGTGAAAACTCACCAGATAGAATTGGTCATCAGCTGATATATTGTATGTCTCCTGCCAACCTCTGCAGATGTTTAGACCCCAGAAAAGGGACCAAGGCAGGGACCCTGCCTGTCCTGCTCACTGTCATATCCCTGGTCCCTAGGAGAGTAGGCAGCAGAGCAGAGAGGCTCAGTAAACTCTAATTGATCAAATAATGGACTTAGCCAACAGTAGTCACAACCCTTATGGGATCAGGTCTAACCACTACCCTTGATGAACTCAGGATGACAGAGTTTAAAGCCTTTTTGCCTGCAAGCAGAAGGCCATCCAGAGAGGTTGCAGCTCACAGCTAGGACATGACATAAATGTCCAGAGAGTGGCTCTCAGAGTGGACACCACACCATTGAGCCCCAGTCTCAAATCTTCACCTGCTATAACCATGAGCCAGTGTAGGGCACCATCCCCTTTGCAAACAGGCCTTTGGCACTAACCACATCCAAATCACTGGAGGATTAAAGGAGATCATTTAGAGAGAGCACTTGCTACAAGGCCTGACACATAGTAAGCACTAAAGACAAATAGTTATTCTCATTGCTAATTCATATTCATTACCCATTGACATCTATAATGATTGCTCCATAATTACTGTGTTAGAGTCAATGTTGTCCTCAGTGATCATAAGAGCCAGAACCCAAACTGGTGCTCCTTCTCTGACTCGGGCAATGACATATCTGCCAACAGTCCCCATCTTCCTCTCAGCCCCCTCCCTACCCAGGCTGGTGAGCCAGTCCAAAACAGGCAGGAGTGGGCTTTGGGGCAGAGGAAAGGTTCCCAGGATGGTGTTGGCATGGCTCTGTGCCTTCAGAGTGCAGCCTTGCCATCCTGGCCCTCCAGACCTGCTCCATGAACACCATGCATGAACATCTTCTGAACTGCTGGCTGACTTTATTCCCCTTCCTTGGTTCCCTCCAAGTCTCCTTGCCTATGACCTGGGTGACTCCAAGAATAGCCAGTCTGAGCTGGGCCACCTCCTTCCTTGGGCTTTGAGATGAAGCTCCTGCATGAGACTCTGTCTACATAGGCTGGGGTGGAGGGGTTCAGAGATCTGGACTCAAACCCCCTCCCCTTCAAACCTCTGTTGGACACAGCCAAGACAGCTGAGGACTCAGGCTCCAAGTTGGCACCCATCTTGGCTCTGCCTCCTTGAGGCCTTGGCTGGTCCACTCCCCATTCCATTCTTCCCCCATCATAATGCTGCCTCCCCACCCCCAGCCTTGGTGAACATCCTCAAGCTCTCTGCATAGGAGCTGCATGGTCTTAGCACCCTCACCTCCAGCTCCATACTCCCTCATCACATTTTAGCTCCCCTGAGCAGACCAAGCAGCTTCAGGATGCTCCTCCCTCCAAGGAGACCCCATTCACTATAGGGTGGTGCTTACCATGAGCATTAGCTGACACTGGAAGCTTGAACAAGTTGCCCAAGCCCTGAAAGCCATGTTATCTGCATCAGATTGTCCTTGTCAGGACAAAGACAGGAGTGTCCCCACTTGGAAGAGAAAGGACCTCTGAAGTGTTTGGTGTCCACTGGCACCAAGCTCCATGATGTATCCCACCCCCCATCTTGGGCACTGTGATAGATGGGCTCCAGCTTCCCCCACCATGCAAGTGAGGGAACCAGCAGGACAGAAAGCCTGTGTACTGGATACAACAAATGACACTCAGTGCTTTGACAACTGGGAAAAAGTCAAAGCTCATCAGACCAAAGGCTGGACAAGGGCAAAAGACTGGCTCACTTAATTATTGCCCTTTTTGGCCAATACCCAATTTCATGGGGTCCTAGTCAGGGAATCTCGGATTCCCCCATAGACAGTATGGGCCAAGACCACTAATAGATCCCTTTCTCCACCATCATTGGTCACTTCCATCAGAAGCATCATCAAAAGACCTTTTGTGTACCTCTTAAGGACCTTACCCTCACTATAAAGTAGCAATGGTTAAGAATAGCCCCACTTTCAAAAGGGAGGCTGGGTCATCCTACCCTGCCACTCAAAGACTGATCCTGAAATAATAGCCTAGAATGTTCCCAGCTGTGACCATGAACCATGAACTCAGACTGACAGGGACTCAGAGGTTACACAGGCTCCTGTGCTAAATGTGAATATATTTGGGCCCTGGATTAGATCAATGAGGTAAACAGTGTATTGTAGTTATATACTTTCTTCAAGTTTGGGAACTACTCTCTGCCCTAATCCAGCTTTCTAGTTCTATTCTCAATTCTGACACCATTTTCTCAGACAATATTTTTAGTCCACCTGTATGTTAGCTGTCAAGCTTAGGCATAAATTACTAAAGTCATAGACCACATACCTAAAGTAGACTTCCTACCATCTTTCCACCATAAGATCCCTAATCTTACCTGCTCTAGTCCTTCTTTATGGTTCCTGTTTATTAAACACTTTGTCTTGTTTTATATCTTACTGCCTTTCAGCCACCAAGTTGCAGATGCTACTATGATTCCATTCTTACTACCCAGAGCAGATGACCTCACTAATGTGTCCCAGGACCTCACCTCTCCAGAGCCTTACCCTTATAGGGAAACATAGAAACAGGCTAGGGGTATAGATCAACATGCCAATGCCCATATCCAGCACAGAAGCAATTACAGAAGCCAGAAATCCCACCTTCTGCACCACATAAAGAATTTTGGTTCATACTCCCAGAAGGGGAGAAATATTAGGGGAAGGTGACTAGAGGGCTCTGAACTACAATTCCACCAGGACCCAGAAAGAGAAAAGGAAAAAAGAAGGACGTTTGGAAGTGGTAGTGGGTATAGGTTTGATTTGGAGGGGAGGAGAGGGCAGGACCATGAAAGAAATGGTATATATACTACATATATTATAGACTAGTAGTTATAGAAATAATAGTCGACCCATGTCTGTGACCTTGGGAGGGCTACTGCAGTTTCCAGTGGAGGGAATAGGGACTTGAAACTCTGGTAGTGGGAACAGTGTGGAATTATACCCCTGTTGTCCTATAAGTTTTTTTTAACCAATATTAAATTACTAATAAAAATAGATAGTTAGACCTGTACAACATCACATGTATAGGAACTCAATTTGAGCCCTGGCAGCTTGATCGGAGCCTTATTTATTTATTTATTTATTTATTTATTTGCCTCCAGGGTTATTGCTGGGACTCGGTGCCTGCACCATGAATCCACTGCTCCTGGAGGCCATTTTTTCCCTTCTGTTACCCTGATTATTTTGCCATTGCTGTAGTCATTATTATCGTTGTTATTGATGTCATTGTTGGATAGGACAGAGAGGAATGGAGAGAGGAGGGGAAGACAGAAAGGGGGAGAGAAAGATAGACACCTGCAGACCTGCCTCACCACCTGTGAAGCGACCCCTGCAGGTGGGGAGCCGGGGCTCGAACTGGGATCCTTCCGCCGGTCCTTGCGCTTTGCTCCACGTGCACTTAACCCACTGTGCTACCGCCCGACCTCTGATGGGAGCCTTCTATCAGAACCTGATGGGGTAGGCACACCATGGCCCACTTACATGCCACTCTCAGCAAAGACTAGATCAGGCCAGGGCTGGACCCTGTAGTCTTTGATCAGCCCTGCCAGCTGCAGCATCTGCTGCCCTAAAGGTCAGGTGGACCCCATTATAAGGTCCTGCCAATGGACACAGAGCTACTAATGAGGGCATCATGACAGATGAGAGGAGAGCATGCCAGATTCTCAGGAGACAGTGCCCCCTCCATCCTTCAACCAGGGGCACCATGGAGGGCCTGGGGAGGAGCAGTGGGTCCCTGCTGGCACCAGGTGTTCTAGGCTCCAAGCCCTCTCATGCCTTGGCAAGTTCTGTCTCCTTCCTTCCTTCCTTCCTTCCTTCCTTCCTTCCTTCCTCCCTCCCTCCCTCCCTCCCTCCCTTCCTCCCTCCATTCCTTCCTACCTTCTATGCCTTTTCCTTCTCTAAACCCCTGGATACAAGTAACCTTGACTCCAGCTGCACAATGTCCTTTCTCCACCTACCCCCACAAAAGCAGAGGAGACCTGAAGAAGCAGAACTTTGCATCCTCACTTTCTCCCCTCCCCCAGCCCCTTAGATTGGTGCAGTTACCAAGACCTGAACATCACAGTCACAGACTCTCACAGAAAGCCACTCTCAGAATCATTTTATCCATAGGTTCTTACCAGGAGAGTGGCATTGCCCCTAGGCGGGGAGATCTGGGTGATCACAATGTCAAGGGATACTACTATCACTTACTAGGCAGGACTCAGAGGGGTTTAGATGCACTGTGTTGCATTAGAATAGTCTTGCACAATGAGAGCTGAAAAGCCAGTAATGTGCCCCCCACCACTGACTTCTGTCAGTGAGGAAACCCAAGAAAGGCAGAGAAGTAATTCAGTCAAGGTTGCTGTGACATAATCATCCTAGGGAAGAAAATCTCTAGAGGGGCCGGCAGAGGCGTATCCAATAGAGTGATGGCGCAGTGCTGCAGGGATCGTTCTTCTCTATCTTATTTTCCCTCTACCTCCTTATCTATCTCTCTGTGTCTTGTGCCCTCTATTTAAAAAAGAAGGAGGAGAAAGTGGAGGAGGAGGAAGAGGAAAGAGTGGTGAGTGGTGGTGCACCCAGTAGAGTGTACACATTGCAGTGCACAAGGACCCAGGTTGAAGCTCCCAGCCCCTGCCTGCAGGAGGGAAGCTTCATGAGCAATGAAGTAGTGCTCTCAAATTCTCTCTTTCTCTATCCAATCCATAAATAAATAATATTTTTAAAAAGAAGAGAGGGGCAGGGAAAATAAAAATTGCTAGCAGGGGCACTGGAGCAGTGTAGATACTAAATCCTCGTGATAACTCTGGTGATGAGAGAGAGAGGGAGAGAGAGAGGGAGTTGGGCGCTAGCACAGTGGGTTAAGTGCACATGGATGGCACGAAGCACAGTGACTGGCGTAAGGATCCTGGTTCGAGCCCCCGGCTCCCCACCTGCGGGGGGGGGGTCGCTTCACAGGTGGTGAAGCAGGTCTGCAGGTGTCTATCTTTCTCTCTCCCTTGCTGTTTTCCTCTCCTCTCTGGATTTCTCTCTGTCCTACCCAACAACAATGACAGCAATAACAACAATGACAAGGACGATAAACAAGGGCAGCAAAAAGGGGAAAAAGAGAGAGAGAGAGAAAGAGGTTTAAGAAATACCTACTTTTAGCCCATGATCCTGGGTCCATATTCCCAGAGGGATAAAGAGTAGGGAAGCTTCCAATGGAGGGGATGGGATACAGAACTCTGGTGATGGGAATTGTATGGAATTGTACCCCTCTTATCCCACAAGCTTCTCAGTCATTATTAAACCAATAACAACAACAACAAAAAATCCCTACAAATATCCAAGTGCCTATAAGCTGAGAGATTCCACCACCCCCCACTTCCCCATACCTGTGTGTGGGCCTGATGCAAGGTCTGGCCAGAGATGAAGCAGGTGCAACGTGTGGTGTTGCCAAGAAGGCACACCCTGCCTGTAGCCCATCCCCCTCCATCAGACAGAAAGGTTGCTGAGCAGAGAGCTCTGGGCCTCCCGGCAATACCTAAGAGTGAAAGAGCTGTGACAGGTGGGGGGCAGATGAGGCCCTGACAACGTGGAGTCTCCACCCAGCCCCCAACTACTGCCCTCTGGGGCCTGTGCATGAAAGAGAAACAAACTCTATTAAAGCTACCTTAATTTGGAGGATTTCTCTAGCATTCATAAGTAATTGAGACAGTCATGAATCTGGTTCAGATTAATACTCACCAGACATCTGTGAGCATCTGAATCTGTCGAACAGCATGTTGGGATTTTCACAGGCATTATCAGGGGAGATGATCTTAGCTGATTCGAAGTTTGTTTGTTTTTTTTTCTTATGTTGAAGATAAACTATTAAGAAACTAAGGTCAAAAAGAAAAAAGGAACTTTTTGTTTATTTATTTACTTAATTATTTATTGCCTCCATGGTTATTGCTAGGGCTTAGTGCCAGCACTATGAATCCATTGCTCCTGGCAGACATTTTTTCCATTTAATTGGATAGGACAGAGAGAAACTGAGAGAGGAGGGGGAAGTTGAGAGGAAGAGGAAAAGAGAGACACCTGCAAACCTGCTTTATTGCTGTGAAACGTCCTGCCTGCAGGTGGAGAGTCAGAGGCTCAAACCTAGATCCTTGTGCTTAGTACTATGTAAGCTTAACTGGGTACAGTACCATCTGGCCCCTGAGAAGGAACTTCTTTATCTAGGGCAAGGATTTTTTGACCATTGCTCCTTCTGCTTGTTTCCAGAAGGGAAATATGGGGGCCAAGAGAGAAGGTTAGAATGAGGCTGCCTTCACTCATCCTGTGTGAGTAGGGCAACCAGGTTCCTGGCCAGTATGGGGCTCTTTGTGATAGGAACAGGCCAAGGAAGCAAGAAAGCCTCCTAGTGTAAATAAGATCAGGGTCACTGCCTCAGGGCCAAGCATTCTTTCTTTGACTTCCCCATCATGGTGGGCAAGGTTCTCCACTGAGGACAAAGAAAGGAAGTTAGACCCCAAAAGCTAGAAAAACATCGAAACCACAAAATATTTAAACAACAGGGGGATTGTTCTATTAAGAGCTACAAGAAAGCAAGAATCCTGAAAGCTATTAAGTGCCCTCCTACCCCCATACACACAAAGCTGCTTTTGTCTGAGGACATTTGCCTGCCTTGGAGAAACAGGGGTTAGGGCAGGAGCTGTGTTTGGGGGGACCCCTCTGTGCTAGAGGAAAGCCTGGCACCTGTCAAGGTGGAAAGGGAAAACTCAGGCTCTGCAGAGAAACAGAACTGCATCCCCTCCTTCAAGGGGTATTGAGAAAGTGGGAAATGAACCTGACGTCAGCCAGCCCTCACTTGCAACCTGGTTAGTTACCACAATGATCTCCAATGACCCCCAAATTTGGCCAAAGCCAACAGTTCTGGGTTTTAAGTCCTAGATCTGGAGATATAATTACAGCATGAGAAGAACAAAGAAACAATAAAAACAGATCCCGAAGCACCTGAGGTTTGTATCGTCAGACACAACCCAGAAACAACTCTGCACATGGCCTTCAAAGACATAAAAGGCCAACCTCGAAAAACTTAAACTGAAAACAAGAAACAGTGAAAGTGGCATAGCCAGGCTTGAGAATAGCTCACTGGGTAGGGCGCCTGCCTTGGCACCCATGTGGCTTAAGTTCAAGCCCCAGCACCACATGGGAGTGTCACAGCACTGAAGGCTGTTCTGGTACTGTGGTGTCTCCCTGTAATTAAAATAGCAACTCTGGAGCAGGGAAATCATGCATTCTACAGACTGGTCAATGAAATAAAATGAGATGAGATGAAATGAAATGAAATGAATTAATGGCATAGAAAACTTGGAAAAAATAAGGAAATTCAAGGGACTGGGTGACAGTTCACCTGGTAGAGTGTGTGTTACAGTGCTCACAGACCCAGGGTCAAGTCCCTGGTCCTCACATGGAGGGAGAAAGTTTCACAAGTGGTCAAGAAGGGTTGCAGATTTCTCTCTCCCTCTCTATTTCCCCCTTCTCTCTCAATTTGTCCAAGAAATAAAATATTAAAACAGAAATTATACCTCTAAAAATAAAAAAGAAATTAGGATTTCAAGGGATGAGGCCAACTAAACATAACTGAAGGGACTGGGAGTCTGATGAAACAATCCCAAGTGCAGCCCAGAGAAATTAAAGATGAAAAAACACAGACAGAGAAGATAAAATAGGAAGATCTGCCATGTATTCAAAAGAAGGAGAGAAGGAAAGGTAGTGTGGCTTAGGCTTCCCTCGGTGACTCCATCCTGGAGGGATGCGTTATGCTGAAGAAGTGTTTGGCAGTTGAGCACACATGTTACCGTGAGTGAGGACCTAGGTTCAAGTCCCAAAACCCCATATACAAGGGGAGAAACTTCATGAGAGGTGATTCTGTGCTGCAGCTGTCTCTCTTTCTCTCCCTCCCTCTCTCTCCCCCACCCCTCTCAATTTCTTTCTGTCTTATTAAAAATAAGCCATTGAGAGCTATGGATTCATCATGTAGGCACCAAGCCCCAGTGATAAACATAGTGGGAAAAATGTTTGGGCCCTGCAATAAGGTCGCAGCCTGGAATCAGAAAGTATAAACTTCTCTTCTGTTGAAAGTCCTCTTCTCATGTTTTAAGCAGCCAGAATCCAGGCAGGGAGAGACCCCACTGACAGCTGGCTGTAGCCCAAAGTAGCAGTTTTGCTAGACTCTTCATGGGATGTAGGGGTGAGACTTTTTGTTGCCCTTGTTGTTATTATTGTTACTGTTGCCATTGCTGTTGTTGTTGTTGGATAGGACAGAGAGAAATCGAGAGAGGTGGGGTAAGCAGTGAGTTCCGGGCTAGTTTGAGGGTGTTTCTTCCCAGGCATGTGCTCTCTGGGTTGGAGAGCACTTGACCGGAGCCAACCTGGGCTGCTGCTTACTCAGCGACTCGGGAGAGAGACCAGGAACTCATGGTGGAGCAGGGACACAATGCCATACCTTTATTGATCAGAGACAACACCTTTATATATATCCTCAACCGGAAGTGGCAAGAGGGAAAAGGAAATGGCTAGGAGAGGGGGTGGAGAAAAGAGCGTGAAGGTAGAAAGCTTCCATTGCAGCTATTGCGAAGGTTCTAACCAGTGGGATTAACCAATACCCTGCAGGCAGGGCGGGTCTCAGGCAAAACAATGATTATGTAAATAGACCACAGCATCAGCGATGCAGCATGGAGGGGGGGGGGGGCTGCCAGACAAGAGAGGGGGAGAGAAAGATAGACACCTGCAGACCTGCTTCACCACTTGTGAAGTGACCCCCCTACAGGTGGGGAGCCAGGGGCTTAAACTGGGATCCTTCCTCCAGTACATGTGCTTTGCCCCATGGGTGCTTAACCCACTGTGCTACTGCCTGGCCCCCTGGAGTGAGATTTTTATCTGGAGAGGAGGGGAAGGGCACCCACAGAAACCAGCTTGTGAGGGTCGGGCGGTGGCACACTGGGTTAAGTGCACACACTATGAAGCTCAAGGACCAGCACAGAGATCCCGGTTCAACTCCCGGCTCCCCATCGGCAGGGTGGGTTGCTTCACAAGCAGTGAAGCAGGTCTGCAGGTATCTATTTTTCTCTCCTCCTCTCTATCTTCCCGTCCCCTCTCAATTTCTCTCTGTCCTATCCAATAAAATGGGGGGGGGGGAATGGCTGCCAGGAGCAATGGATTCATAGTGCCAGCACCAAGCCCCAGCCATAACTCTGGAGGGAAAAACAAAACAAAACAAAAAACTAGCTGTTCAAAGATGTAAAGCCCTGGTAACATAGTCAGCCCTGAATGACTTTGAATAGCCATGATGACCCCACCTACGTCCATTGATGCATTCTTTTCTTTGCCACCAAGATTTTTGCTAGGACTCAACAAACTCCACTGCTCCTAGTGACCATTTTTCTTCTTTCCTCTAGGTTGAGGGTGAGAGGCACCACAACACTACTCCCCATCCCCTGAAACTCATCCCCTACAGGTGCTCCTGCGTGGTGCCCGGGGCTTGGAGGTGGGTCTTCATACATAGTGATGTGTGTGCTCTCCTAGGTGAGCTACCTGCTGGCCCCCTGGTTCACTGATTCTAACGCGTGTACAGACGAGTGGGGGCGGGGGGGGGGTCAGGGATTTATGGAGACTGTACTCTCTACCCAGCTTTCCTATGAACGTAAAACTGCCCTAAAACCAAAGTCAACTGAACTAAAAATTAACAAAGTCAAAAGAAAATAAATAATTCCTTTCTCACCTGCTAACAAGGCCTTTTGAGAGGCACTAGAGTGCTGACTGACCCCCTGTGGAAAGATGGAGAAAGCCAGTTTGTTGGCCGTGGTGGTTCAGGGTGGGGGTGACTAGGGTGGTCACCCTGGAGCAGGGAATGGGGAGGGGGGCTGGAGAGGACAATGGCAGAGAACCTAAAGGCCTTTTAAACCAAACATCAGTCTTCATCCTGTTCTTACCGAGCAGAACTTTATATTATCAGTGATCAAACTCCCCCTGGTGAAACAATGCTTGTTAATGTCTTGTTTTCGGTTCTACATAAGCTTTATAGTTACTCTTGAGCTTTAACATATGTTAACTTCCAATTAGTGTGTTTCTATTACTTATCCTTTAATAAGCATCACATTCTACGTGGCAATTAATTCAGAAATCTTTCAGTTATCTGGGCAAGCTGACACATTTTTTTTTAACTGTTTTAGACTTGCAGGGAGACAGAATACATCTTGCTATGTCAGTAATATTAGTTTACATTAGTAGCACATTCGCCACAACTAATGAACCAGTACTGGTACATTCTTGCTAAATGAATTCCACAGCTTACATTAGGCCTCGCTCTGCATTGTGCATTTTAAGGATTTTGACACGTGTATAATGGAGTCACCACTCCAGGGCCATATATCATCATTTCACTGTGCTAAGAATCCAAGGTCCTCTGCCTTTTCATCTGGCCCCATGCCAATGCCAACCACGGTTTTTTTTTCTTTTGTTTGTTTCTATATAGCCTCCGGAGTTGTGTTTTCCTAGAATGTGGCAGAGATGGAATCAGGCACAGAAATGGAATCATACACGTCGACTATTTGGATGGGCTATGTTCCCCAGAATCGGGCACATAAGATTCGTCTACATCTTTTTGTGGCCTGAAACCTTATTCCTTTTTCTCACTAAATAACTGATATTCCCTAGCCTGGATGTGTCGTAGTTGACCTGCACTCTTGCTGGGAGATATCGTACTTGCTCCCTACCTGTGTGTTTCTGGGACATGTTACTAACTGCTCAATGTCATTCAAGCTCAATTCTGGTGCATTTTGTTTCCCAAGTCCCGTGATCCTTCATGTTCCTGCATTTTATTAGTTACTTGATTTTTTTCTGTCATCTCCAGGGCTTCATCATTCCAGACTGACATATTTTTATTAGTGATTTAATATTGATTTACAAAAATTACATGTCAGCAGAGGTGTAATTCCACACCGTTCCCACCACCAGAGTTCTAAATCCTCAATCCCTCCATTGCAAACCATCACAGTTCTCCCACGGTTGTAGATATGGGCTAACTATCATCTCTACAACCATCTGTCAGGATTTGTACATAACTGCCCCCTTTTCCTTCCAGGTTCAGTCCTTTCTTCCCACCCACCCCCAAGACACTCATGACTCTATTACTGCATCCAAATGTTCCTTCCTTCTTCCTCCTCTATCTACAGGTCCTGATGGAGCTGGAGTTCAGAACCCTCTAATCCTCTTACTCTTATCACTTCTCCCCCACTGACATTTTTTATTAGCAATTTATAAATGGTTTACAAGATCATATGTTTACCTGGGGGATACATCCACATAGTACCCTACCACAGTTCTGTTTCCTCCACACTCATTTCAGGACTCCCCACCCCCCACAAAGATAGGCATAATAGTTTTTACAAAGTCCTAGAGATAGTTTGACTATTTTTTTCTTCACAATTTCATGTGTCTCAATTCTTTATATTTCACATATGAGCAAAACCATCCCATAATTGTCTTTCAGAGAAATGCAGGTCATTTGGTAACAGATATAAACTATAAAACTCTCAATATGTTATATATTATAAGAAAAATAGGAATCAACAATGTGAGAAGAAAATTAACTAGAAAAATTACTACAAAGTGGATGAAATATAGCACACAATATTACAGAATGAATTTTTTTAATTTCTTTATTGGGGGATTAATGTTTTACATTCAACAGTAAATACAATAGTTTGTACAGGCATAACATTTCTCAGTTTTACACATAACAATACAACCCCCACTAGGTCCTCTGTCATCCTTTTTGGACCTGTACTCTCCCCACCATCCGCCCCAGAGTCTCTTAATTTGGTGCACTACACCAACTCCAGTCCAAATTCTGCTTAGTGTTTTCTTTTCTGATCTTGTTTTTCAATTTCTACCTGTGAGTGAGATCATCCCATATTCATTCTTCTGTTTCTGACTTATTTCACTTAACATGATATCTTCAAGCTCCATCCAAGATGGGCTGTAAACGGTGAAGTCACCGTCTTTAATAGCTGAGTAGTATTCCATCGTGTATATGTACCACAACTTGCTCAGCCACTCATCTGTTGTTGGATACCTGGGTTGCTTCCAGGTTTTGGTTATTACAAATTGTGCTGCTAAGAAAATAGGCATACACAGATCTTTTTGGATGGGTGTGTTGGGTTCTTTAGGATATATCCCCAGGAGAGGAATTGCAGGATCATAGGGTAGGTCCATTTCTAGCCTTTTTTTATTATTATTTCAATATTTATTTATTTTCCCTTTTGTTGCCCTTGTTTTATTATTGTTATTGATGTCATTGTTGTTGGATAGGACAGAGAGAAATGGAGAGAGGAGGGGAAGACAGAGAGGGGGTGAAAAAGATAGATACCTACAGACTTACTTCACTACTTGTGAAGTGACACCCCTGCAGGTGGGGAGCCGAGGACTCGAACTAGGATCCTTCCACCGGTCTTTGTGCTTTGCGTCACGTGCACTTAACCCATTGCACTACCGCTCAACTCCCAATTTCTAGCCTTCTGAGAGTTCTCCAGACTGTTCTCCACAGAGGCTGGACCAACTGACATTCCCACCAGCAGTGCAGGAGGGTTCCTTTGACCCCACAACCTGTCCAGCACTTGTTGTGCTGAATGAATTTTTAACTCACATAAAAAGAAACATGGCAAACAAAATTTGCATGATAAAGGAAGAGCTAGGCAGATATCTGGTGGTGGTTGTTAGTCAAAAGGAAGGAGTAAATAAGAACTGGTATTGGTAGAAGTCCAGATTGAAATTTTCAGATAGAGAAAGAGAGAGAGAGGGAGAGAGAGAGAGAGAGAGAGAATGAGAAGGAAAGACAACTTAACACCAATGCTTTTCCCCAATGTGGTGTGGATGGCTGGAACCTGTATCTTGTGTACAAAGCATGAGCACTATTAGATGAGTTACTTTGCAGGTCTAAGTAGAATTTAAAAAGAAAGAAAGAATAAACTACTGAGTGTGCAAACAAGACCAAAATCCGACTTTCTATAGTTCTGTCATTCAATGAGGTCACTGTTTTGTTTGGTTTAATTTGGTTTGGGTTGGGTCAGCTTTGGTTTTAAAACTGATAGCTATAGGGCTATATAGAGAGCATTATGGTTATCCAAAAGGCTCTTATGACTGAGGCTCCAAAGTCCCAGATACTCCATAAGCAGAACTGGGCATGATGAAGCAGTATGAGATAAGCAGAGTATGGTTTGTTTACACATGCAACATTTTTACTACATTTAAACAATATCATAAAAATTGCAGTTTCTTCTGTGTTTCAAAGCAAGTGATGAAAATCAATGTTACCAATTATTACAGGAATTATCAGTCAAAATATTTGTGTTCTGTTGATTCTAAGATGGCCACAGAGATGCCTACACCTTCTATATATGGCCTCCATAGGCTCCTCACCAAAATTGTTGAGACCTATCAGCATAACAGAATTTTAGAATCAACTGGCTTTGAATCAGTCACAAAGGAGATTGGGAGGCCTGACCTAATCTGGGAGCCCTTTTAAAGAAGGAGTCACAGCAGAATAAATTATCCTGATGGCCTCACAAAGGCAGTCTCCAGGAATCCCATTGCTGCAAGGAAATCAATTCTTCCCCAGATCCGTGTGTTTGAAAGTGGATCCCCCCACCCCCGCGCCTCCAGTCTCAGGTGACCCTGTTCCCAGGTAACATCTTGCCTTTCCTGCATCTTTGTGACACCATGTGTGGATTCTGACCTGCAGAAGCTGTGAGGTGATAAAAACCAGGCTGTTTTACTCTTGAGTGTGAGCAGAAAGGAACAAACCTGCCTGGGGGGTGTGGTGGGGGCAACAGCAGCATAGCCCAGTCCTGGCAGCATAGAAGAACCCCTGTCTCTGCTTTGCAGATGTCAGAACAGAGGCATCACCTGTTTCAGACAAAGTCACACAGTTGTCAGAGGGTTTGTGGCATGTACATACCTGCAGGTGGCAGGAGACTGAGCACCTTCCCTGCTGTCACTGTCAGGACCCATGGGGACAGGCAGTGGTTTCTGGAGACAACAGGAGCCCAGGCTGAGTAAGAGGCAGTCCCCATGCACAGACTAACCCCACCCCCTCCACCTGGCTGCTCAGATGAGCAAGCTTGGTGCAGGCCTTTGTTTAGGATCTCCTTTGCATCACACCCTATTCATGTGGTCGCGCTAACCTGCTGCTCCATCTGTTCACCTCACCCTACCCCCACTTGCCATGGGCTCCCTGCCTCTACTGGGAGAGCAACTTAGTTTGAGTTTAGTGGATTAAGGGGTGGTGGTGGGGACTTCTGTCTCCTCTCTTGATACCCAGGGAGACAGTGACTGGGATCTGAAGTCTCAGGCCCAAGAAGCTCCACCTTGTCTCCTTTTCCACAGTCCCATCACCTGGGTTTGGAGGCTCCAGAGACTGCCTTTCAGGGATCCAGGGGTGCAGCCCACCCTTGCCAATTTTGCTCCAAATCACTCCCACTAAACCACCCCAGAGTATTCCAGACCCCAGCACCCAGTCCAGGCGGCTTGGAGCCTCCTGGGTTCCCAGACACAGCACCTGCTCCCTCTGCTGGCACAAAAGGGCAAGTGCATGCAGATTCTTCAGCAGGACGGTGGGGTTCAGGGGAGCTGCTAGGCAGGAGCCAGGACCTGAGGCAAGCAGCTGCCCTAAGGCCTGTAGATCTGGAGCACACCCCGGTCTCAGTCCTACCACAGGGCTGCAAGGCAGAAAAGTGCCTCAGATGTTCCGTCTTGCTGAGCAAGGTCAGGCTGTAAGGGGTGGCAGAGCAGGAGGCAAGGCAGCCCTTCAGCAGCCCATCCTGGAGACTTACCTGGTTCCATCCCGCAGTATGCACTTGCACCACACCCCACCACAGGCTCACCTCATCTACCTTTGCAATGCTCGTGCAGGAGGATGTTACCACTTTTGCTGCAGAGATGAGGAGGCTGAGGCACAGGAAAATGGCAGAGCAGAACTCAAACTCAGGTGATTGTGGCTTTGAAAGGCCAGATTCTGCACATGTTACCATGCACAAGAACCTGGTTCAAGTACCCACTCCCCACCTGTGGGGGAGAAGGAAACCACAAGTGGTGAAGCAGTGCTGCAGGTGTCTCTTTGTCTTCCCCTTCTACCTCATTTTTTCTCTCTCTCTCTCCCCCTCCCTCCTTCCCTCCCTCTCTCTCATTCTCTCTCTCTTTTTTTTTAACCATAGCGCTGCTCAGCTCTGGCTTTTGGGGGTGCAGGTGATTGAACCTGGGACTTTGGAGCCTCAGGCACGAGAGTCTTTTTGCATAATCTCTCTGTTTCTATCCAATAAATAAACAAAAAGCCTGACTCTCACCCTCTGCATAGGGTGCTTTGTGGATTATATCCAGTCCTACATCCAAGGAGACCATCTTACCCCAGCTGGTCACTTGAGCCTTCGGTGCCAAAACTGGCTTGGGCCTGGACTAAAGCACGGGCCAGTCTGCTGTGGACATGGCCCAGCCCCAGGACCGGACACGGATTTGTTATCTGGCTGTGTGACTGCATATTCCATAGCCCCAGTCTAGCCTTCAGATAACAGCTGCAGTCTCCCTGCAGCCTCTGAAGAGATCCTGAGCTGGAACAGCACCAGAGCCACTCCTGCTTCCTGAGCCACAGAAGCTGGGGAGTAAATAACATTGTTCATTCAAATTTGCTCTTAGTTATTAGGCTCTGACTAACATACTTTTTAAGAAAAAAAAGAATCTCTTTTTCTTTGTTTTTATAGAGGGAGAAAGAAGCAGAGAAGGAGAGACATGTGTCCACTGCTTGTGAAGATTCCCCCCTGCAGGTGGGGACTGGGGCCTGAACTTGGTTCCTCATGTATGATGGCATGTGTGGTCTTTGGGATGCACCACCACTGTGCCCCTAAGACCAACACACTTATAATCAGCATCCCTGGGCCAGCAGCTGCTTTGGAGTTGAGTTGCCCTATTGTCCTTCAAGCCTGTGGTCATAAAGACTTCGCCGTGATGAAGGTCCTGGCCTGTGAAGCCAGCCAGGAGGGGAAGAATAATGAGTATCATTTACCAACCACTCACCAGCCACAACGGAAGCTAAGACCTTTGCATTTATTTCTCTTTCTAACAACCATTCCAGAGGGGGGGAAATGCTATTTTCATCCTCATTGTGCATGTGAGGAAACTAAGGCACCAAGCAGTTCAGTAATAACCCACCTAAGACCACATAGGTTATGGGGGGGGGCACGAGCAGTGGAACACCCAGTTAAGCACACACATCACCATGTGTAAGGCCGGCTTTGAGTTTCCTATCTGCACGTGGGGGGGTGGGGGGTAAGGGAAGGGGAGGGGGGAGGTGCATCATGAGCGGTGAAGCAGGTCTGCAGGTGTCTCTCTTTCTCTCTCCCTATGTCCCCCTTGCTTCTTAAGTTCTCTCTGTCCTATAAAGTAAAATAGAAAGACAGAAAGAAAGAAAATAAGAAGGCCAGTGGTGGATTCAAAGTGCTACTAGCACTGAGCCACAGCAACAACCCTGGTGGCAAAACAAACAAATACAGCAGGTGGCAGAGCAGGAATTGGAATCACAGGCTTCCAGCACCCTGACTTAACCTGCATTCTCAGAGCTCCCCTGAAGGGTGCAAAGGCTCAGTGACTTACTCCATACTCCTCTCCTGATCCTAGCCACGAGTCTCCTGTAAGTGGACCTAGGGCAAGTTCCAGGACAAATCTCACTTGGTCCATTGTCCCTTAGCCAAAGTAGTGCCCCTGCCTTCTCCCTCACCTGCCCCAGGACCTGGGCATGTTCACAGGGAAAGGAACGATGGCTCATCTAGTCCAGCACCTTATGTCATTTGTTAGAAGTAGAAAAAGGCCCGGATTAATTGCCCTCAACACATGACTGGATGGAGACATTTTGGGATATACACTTCATGGAATGCTACTTTGCAATAAAAAATATGCTATTATGCCGTGAGACAAAGTGGATAATAGTGGACAACACTTAGTGAAATAAGAGATGAAAGACAACTACTGAATGACTTCACCCATATGTGGAATCTAGAAGTTCACATGAACTTGTAAAAAAAAAAAAAACATGTAAACAAACTTGTCTCTAAGCTTTTGTGAGAATTGTGATGGTCATCACTGGAAAGATGGTGACACAGAATTTTGGGTCTATGGGCAGTGTGGAACTATATATACCTTGCAACCTCATAATCTTGTAAGTCACTATTAATCACAAATTTTAAAATGGCTTAAAATTAAATAATTTAAAAATTAATTATTTTTGAAGTGGTATCTCATTGCTGTCTTTATTTGCATTTCTTTTTTTAATTTAATTTTTTATTTATAAAAAGGAAACACTGACTAAACCATAGGATAAGAGGGGTACAACTTCACACAATTTCCACCACCAGAACTCTGTATCCCATCCCCTCCCCATGATAGCTTTCCTATTCTTTAACCCTCGGGGAGTATGGACCCAAGGTCATTGGGGGATGCAGAAGGTGGAAGGTCTGGCTTCTGTAATTTGCTTCCCTGATGAACATGGGCGTTGACAGGTCGATCCATACTCCCAGGAAAAAAATAATAAATTATTACACAAAGGATAAAAAAATAAAAATAGCAGAAACAGGCCCAGAGAGGTGCAGTGACATCTTAGGACACAGGGCTGCTGAGGGTGCGCCGAGGCTAGACTCCCAGACTCCAATTCTGCTCAGCCCAGCCTATAGAGCAGGGTTGCCACACACCCCCACAAGCACCGTCCACCCCAGAGCCCACTGCCTGCTCCACTCACCCATCAGACACCTGGGTTTGAACCTGAGGCCAAACCTCCCAGCCTCCTCCACTGCCAGCCCCCACCCCCTGCATGGAGAGCTGGAGGAGGGGGCTTATCTGCACCTGTGAGGTGATGTGGTCTCACCCTGCCCCCTCCCTGCCAGGCAGCCCTGATTAATGGTCTGGTGCTATCTTATCTCCCAGCTGCAGCAGTTAGGGATTAATAGGTGGTGGCGAGCACATTCTGGCCCCCAGATCAACCTGAGATCCCTGCAGGGGGGCAGGGAGTGGGGAAGGCTGGGGACTGCTCTCCTGCTGTCATCTTACTATCCTACTTGAAGTGGTTGAGTAGATGAGTCACCCTAATATGTGTCAAATCTTCAGGATGGTGCTTGGCACATGGTAAGACCTCAGTGAATGGCAGAAAGGGTTACAGTCTGTTGGTGTCAGCTTTTAGAGGCTGCAGGCCCACACTCACCCTGGGGTTGATTTGCCCACCTTGGCAGCAAAGTCTCCACCACAGGACAGTCTCTAAGCTAATGGGGAAGTGATCTTCCTCCCCTGCCTCAAGGTCTCTAGCTTGAAAAATGGGCACAGGTGATTTTAAAAGATGGTATTATGTCCTTTAGGACAATAGGGATGGAACTGCAGGTGAAATAAGTGAGGAGGTGAAATTTAACCACTAGATGGTTTCACTTATATGAGGAATCTAGAGGACTGAAACTCATAAACTTGTGGAAGAAGAAGGTGAAGGAGGAGGAGGAGGAGATGAAGAAGAAGAAGGAAAAGAGAAGGAGAAGAAGTACTAAACAAACTACAAATTGTCTCTAAGACTTTGTGAGAATATGGTGATTATTGTTGAGAAGTTGGAGAGACAGAACTTTGGTGGTGAATTCGATGTGGAAATATACCCTGTAATCTTACAATCTTGTAAACCACTATTAATCATAATTTTTTTTAAAAAAATGGCTTGCCAGTAGATAGATAAACTGGGCACAGGTTGAATTTTGGAAGAGGGGTTGCAAATCAGACATGATTTTATTGAGCTGAGGGATTTACTCAGTTGTGAGGCTTCAGCCTCCATTCCCTCTTCCATAAAACCAATATGACCTTCTCTGCACTGGCCTCCACCTGGCATAGTGACGATGAGAAGACTTCCAGAAAACCAGCCCATGTTACACTGGGGTGTGAGCTTTGGGAATTCCTGAGCAGACCAGACACCAAGCACTGGCCAAAGGTGTTGCTGCTCACAGAACCAAAATCCACAGAGGCCCAGAATCCAAGCTCAGGAGAGAAAGGCTAAAGATGGGGCAGGTCTGGATGACTTCTGTTGCCCAGGTGTGACTGCTAACAGCGCCCCTTCTCACTCTCCAAGTGCCACCACTCTGCATAATCAGTTATGTGGCCCATGGTGGATAAACACCATCTAGCCTTGAGCAAGTGGCTAGCATGTCTGAGATCAGACACTTTACTCCTGCAGGGTCGTACAGTGACCCAGACTCGGAACCTCACAGCTCAGTGCACCTCTACTAGCCTCTTCTCCAGAGAAGATCAGATGCATCAAATGAGAAGAGGAAAGAAGAAATGACTTGATAAGAAGGGAAGTGGATGGATGGAAGAAAGGACAAGTGGAAGATGTTTAGAGGGAGGGATGAAGAGACGGATGGAAAGGTGGATGGATAGGAAAATGAGGGAAGGGCTGAAAAGAGATGGGCATCAGAATCTCAGTGGCCCCAGCCTCCAGCCCCCACCCCCCTGATAAGACACAGCAAACAGGGAGCCCAGCAGAGAACTTTTTTTTTCTCCCCACAAATTGACTCTTTGAGGTCTCAGAAAGCCACACTGCCTTCCCCCACCTCAAAAGATATTCCTGGGACCGCTCCTCCCCTCTCTGCCTCCTCTCACTGGCCCTTCCCAGAGGGCAAAGGGCAGCACAGCCAAGGAAAGCTATCTGCTGTCAGCCCTATCTGTCCCTGCTCTGTTTACTTTGGGTCTGCAATTAACCGAGTCTCCTTCCCAGATCAATTAATAGTAGGGGGCTCAAGAGGGCAGTGGGAGCCCCAGCAGGCCAAGTTACTCATTGATAAATATGGGGAGTGGATGGGGATTACTCCCTACTCCTATTTCAAGGTGTCCCATCAGCCGCTCCTTGCTAACTCAGAAAGAGACACCCAGGTTGACACCCAGGTCCCAGGCACGTGTCAGCTCAGGAAAGTTGTGGATAGGGCTGGGGAGAGCATCTGGGTGCTGCCAGGGCTCTAGGTCTGACACCTCTGGGAATGTTCCTGCAACAGTCTGGAAAGGTTGTGCAGCCTAATGATGATGTTCTTGGGCCTTGGGAAGGGAGCAGAGCCCAGTATACAGACCCACCTCTTCCCATTTGGATATGTGGCTGCATCAATCCAAACCTCAGTCTCCCCTCTTGGAAATGGGGGTGAGGCTGAGAAAAGGGCTGCAGGAAGGACTGAACAGGTTAGCATACACGATAACCACCTCCCACATCAGTCAGTGGCCACAGACTGGGATACCTCCCTCAGTCTTTGTTCTCACTCATAGTGAGAACTTAAGAAACAAGAAAAGAAAGTGAAAACACAAACTAAAACTTGGGCTGCATTTGGCATGTCAGAACAAAGCAAAGGAAGGAGGTCAGGAAGGGGTCTAGGGAAGTAGGTGAGTGGGGGCTTTGGAGTCCTGGTGCATGACAGTAGGAAAACACCTAAATTGAGGGTAAGAATGTTTTGGGGGAGGTGAGAAATTGTACCCATGTGTCAACAACTACTGTAAACCATTAAACACCCCCCCCAATAAAATGATTTTAAAAATGAATTAAATAAAATGGTAACGTTCAGATTCTGTGGATTTCATCTCACTGCAAAACTATACTAAAGGCCTACGTCTTCACCAGGGTCCACGGCATTCCATGCCCCCTGTAGCTACGGGCAGCCTGTGGCTTCAGCACTGGGAGGCAGAGATGGATGCAGGGCATGTCCACCACTGCAGAGCTTAGCAATAGCCCAGGCTCAATGCCAGATCCTCTCCCAGATGCCATCCCCTCTGCCCTTCTCCAAGGGGTGGTATAACAATTATACTTCAGGCCATGGTGAAGTTGCCCAGGATATGGTGGTGCAGGGACTTGGGACCCTGAGAAGTCTGCAAGCGTTGAGTCTGGGGCCTCTCTGACAGTCTGAGAGGTGAGCAGAGGCCCAGCTGACCTTGGGACCTGGAGGTACCAAGCCAGAATCTTCTTTGGCTATCTGGCTACCCTGTCTCCCTCACGCTTTCCTGCTAGACTTGCTTTCTCCTTAAGGGGCCCTGGAACCAGCCAAGTGCAGGAAAGTGGGTGAAAGTGTGTGGTCTGGGTGGTGAGGGATGCTGGGTTCCTGTTTGTGAAATTTGTGGGAAGAGGACTTATCGCCAAGTGATTTGGAATTCTAATAGATTCCAGGAAGCCAAAGCCTGGTAATATGAGCAGAGGGAAAGAATGTACCTTCAGCTGACCCCAGATGGCCTGGCCACTCCTCTGGGTCAAGAGGACACAGCCCTGAGCTGTCTGCAAAGCTCTCCAGCCTGGGGAGGAGTACGGCTCAGGCTAAAATGACCCCGAATTTGTCCTGACCTTGACTCAACCAGAGCTCATGGGATTCGGTGAAAGCACCCAGAATCTAGCAAGAAACAGTCTTGTTCAGTCCTAGCTCCATCACTTACTGCCTGGCTGTTGCTGAGTAAGATGCTTGACCTCTCGGTGCCTCAGTTTCCTCATCTGTGCAGTAGGGACTGACTGGGCATGCACCCCCCCCCCCACTATAAGAATGAAGCTACAGAACAGGTGTGACTATTCAACACCCTCTAGGGGAGAGTTCTCCACTGGAGAGCAGTCCTCAACTGCTGCCTGAGGGGGTGGGAGGAGTTTCTACTTGAGGATGAGTCTCTGGGAAGTCCTGAGACTCGGGTGCTCATTAACAATATGGCTAATAGGGGTTGGGCAATGACTCACACAGTAGAGCGCACATATCACCAGCTGCAAGGACCCAGCTTCAAGCCCTTGATGCACACCTCTGGGGTGGGGGGCTTCATGAGCAGTGGAGCAGTGCCGCAGGTGTCTTTCCTTTCTGTCTTTCTTTCCCTCTCTCATTGTAAAGGAAAGAAAAAAGAAAAGAAAAAGGAGAGAAGGAAGACAAAGATAAAAGAGAAAGAAATAGAGAAAAAGGAAAGAAAGGAAGGAAGGAAGAAAGAAAGAAAGAAAGGGAGGGGAGGGGAGGGGAGAGGAGGAGGGGAGGGAAGGGGAGGGGAGGGGGGGAAGGGACAGGAGATGCAGGGGAGGAAGAAAATACTGGGGGCAGTGTAGTCATGCAGGCACTGACCAGTGGTGGGTTTATGTCCATAGCCCCTGGACAAAGGTGGATTTGGAACCTGAAGGAGGCCCATCCATGAGCCTTAGAAAGTAGCTGCAGCCACACAGGGAATAAAAACAGTCCTTTCCCAGGCCTAGCTTTGTCCTCACACCCAAAGTGGCCATTGGAACCACCCGAAAGTGACCTCTGCTGAGCAGGAAGCTGCAGGTAACCTGGAAATCTGAAAGTACTATTGAGCTTTGTCATAGATTTGGGAGCCTCTCTCCCTCCTCTCCTGGCTGTCATCAGGCCCTGTGAGGGCCCCAGTTGACCAGTCCTGTTTAGGTAGACCCAGGACCCCAGGGTCAAATACAGAGCCATAGGAAATGAGTCCCCAAACCTCACCCCTGTGCCATAACTGTAAAAATTAAACAGAGGTGAAAAGCCCAAGGCTAAGTGTAGGGCCGAGATGTGAGCAGTGTCCCGGCACAGATGCAGAGGAGTGCCAACAGCTGTTCAGTGGGCCAGAATAGACAGCACCCAACAGGACAGCAGTCTGGACCTCCAAAACAGCTAGCTAAGGCTCAGCCAGCTGCAGTGACCTTGGGTCTGAGGCAGATGCAGCTCTGAAGAGAGTTCACATTGAACAAGGGGCTACATGGAGGATGGGAATGCTCCCCACCCCCACCCCCCCCACACACACTTCCCCCACTACCACTGCTTTATCTGCCTTTCTGACTCCACCGTTTGAAACAGGATGACTTTCCTGTAAGAATGCCTATGGTAATATGGTGACAGGCCTGGTCCTGGGAGTGCCTGTCCACAGGAGCACTAAAGGCCTGGGGGCAGCGCTCGGACCCAATGCCACATAGGGCTGGGCTGGGCTGGGCATGGCAGGACCCAAGTCTCTGATCCCAGCCACCTGGTTGCCCCAAAGGCTGAGCCCAGCTGATAAGCTCTTCTGCCTCTACCTTCCTCACTTCACCAGTGAAGCCTTTGAGAAACCAGCTGGCTAAGGCCACCGAGCAGCAGTGGGGACAAGCAGAGAGGAGGACATTCAGAGAAGTGGCCTGAGACAAACCTACCCAGGGCCCGGGGTTTCCAGCATAGGCTGTAGAGAAGTGAGGGCCCAAGTTCAGAGCTCCATGTGTGGCAGTCACTCCCCCAAATGCCCAGCTGGCAGAGCCAGGCCCAGAGAGCCCCTGTTGGTCACACACTGGGCAGGAGCACAGAACAGCCTTTTGGGGACCAGGCAGGAGGCAAGATGAGACCCATTGGGGCCCTTGGGGCATGCACTCAGCAGTTCTCAGGGCAGCCCCAGCTCCCTCCCAGCAGGGGACAATTGCTCCATTGGCCAGGGTGAGGGAGAGGAGAGTCACTGCTGTTCCCCTGCCTGTACCCACTCAGCTCCTTAATGAGCCCATTGTTTGCCCAGGATTCCTCCAGCCATAGCCCCCACCCCAATCACCCTTGCCCTGGGCTTCCCCTGCATAGACCTGCCCCCCCAGGGCCTCCTGGAGGCTCCCTGACTTCCTTCCTTGCCTGGGAGCACAAAGACCCTGGGGTCTCTCTGACCCTCTGTTCCCCTCCCAGGCCTTTTTGTAAAATGAATCAAAGATGCAGGCGTGGCCTATGAACATCTGTTCAGCTGGAGAGCAGCTCTGTCCTGAGAGCTTGCCATTCCAGCCCAAAGCAAAGAAATCTGCTGTTTGATTTACAAGCAAATGGACCATTCTGTGTCAATGTGGGGAAGCGTGGAGAATAGCTTAGGAACCATTAGTAACCCTTCCCAGAACCTGGGTGGTCAGAAATCACCAGAATAGAAGATTACTTAGCAGCTGAAAGAGTATAAATCTGGGGTGCCCAGGGTCCTATGTGACTGTAGCAGGAGTTTTGGACTGAGGAGTGGGGGGCCTTACACCATCTGCTTCCTGTGGTCCTTTAAACACATACTTGTGCTTCTCATTTCATCTTACAAACTAAGATGCAGGCAAATTTCTGGTTTGGGACTGGAGAGATAGTTCACCAGGTGGGTATATGCCTTGACATGCACAAGTTCTGTCTGAGCACCAGAACTACTTGGGAAGTTTGCTACAACCAGAGGAAGCTCCAGTACTGTGCTCAGTCTCTCTTTCTCTCTCTCCCTCTCTATTCTTTCTCATTTGTTTATTTTTTCACCACTCCCATCACAAAAGGTCTGTGTCCCCATCTCCACCCTATATATAGCCACTATAGTTCTTCTACAGCCTTGACAATAGATCGACATTTTGTTTTTTTCACATTGGTATATTCAATTGTCGATATTCTCCATAGGAGTGAAATCATTCTGTACTTGTCCTTCACCTCCTTACTTGCTTCACTGAGCATAATCGTCTCCAGTTCCATCCACTTTATACCAAACGACATACTATCATCCCTTTTTATTGCTGCATTATACTCTGTTGAGTATATGTCCCATCACTTTTTTGACCTGTCAAAGTCATCTGTCAAAGGGTATTTTGGTTGTTTCCAGGTTTTTGCTATTGTGAATAAAGCCGCTGTAAACATGGGGGTACATATATCCCTTTGAATCGGTGTTGTTACATCTTTTGGGTATAGGCCTAGTAGTGGAATTGCTGGGTCATATGGCATTTCCATTTGTTTAAGGATTCTCTATACTGTTCTCTCTCTCTCTCTCTCTCTCTCTCTCTCTCTCTCTCTCACACACACACACACACACACACACACACATGCACACATCTCTTTCTCTTTTAGTATATATGGACTATATGAATGAAAAATAACCGTGGAGCAGTAATATTGTGCATGTGTAAGACCTGGATCCACAGAAAAAATAACTTTTTAAATTTAAAAAAAATTTATTTTCCCTTTTGTTGCCCTTGTTTTTTATTGTGTTGTAGTTATTACTGTTGTTATTGATGTCGTCGTTGTTAGATATGACAGAGAGAAATGGAGAGAGGAGGGGAAGACAGAGAGGGGGAGAGAAAGATAGACACCTGCAGACCTGCTTCACTGCTTGTGAAGTGACTCCCCTGCAGGTGGGGAGCTGGGGGCTCAAACTGGGATCCTTATGCCTGTCCTTGTGCTTCGTGCCACGTACCCTTAACCTACTGCGCTACCACCCGACTCCCAGAAAAAACAACTTTTAAAAAAGAAAGTCCCTGCTGGGTTTGGTATATTACACCAAAGTAGAGGACTTTGGTTGGGTGTGGCAGGAGGTTAGGGGGTGAGGGGGGGGCTATCAGGTCCTGGTGCAGGATAGTAGAGGACCTAAGCTGAGGGTGAGAATGTTTTACAGAAAACTGACATTTTACACATGTAACAACAACTGTACTTTCTTCTCAATGTAAACTATTGATTCCCCCAATAAAGAAATAAATCAGTCTAAAACATAGAAAAAGAAAGTCCCTGATTTGCAGATAGAGAAACAGAGGCACAGGGAGTGGTGTCTTTTCTGCTTTCCCACAGCCCATGAGCAGTAAAGAAAAATGTCTGTTGGTGCCTCTGACTCTGTCCAGGACTCACCCGCCTCCATGGAGGAGCTTCTGGGGCACGTGTCCACCCCAAGAACAGCAGTCCAGCCTCCTACACACAGCCTTAGATACTCAAGCCCCACCAACATCTGTTCTGGCCCTGGGGTTCCTCTCCCTTGCAAGGCTGTTTGACTCAGTATCCAACAGCATGAAGTGACACACAGAGGGAAGTCCAGGGTTCCTATCCTGGCTCTGAATCTCCCTCTTTTCTTATAACATGGGGATAGTTACACCTTTCTCATGGCATGATTGGGGTGAGTGTAATTACTTGTGGGGGAGCACAGGGCATAGAGCTGGGCTCTCTGGATGCCTAAACAGGGTTCAAGAGAGAAGGGGGAGAAGGAAGTCAGCTCACACTTCAGGAACTTTTCATTCATCCCCACACACCACTCTACTTTATTCATTCCCACCACCCTGCCCCACAGTCACCCCAAACCCCTCCTAATCTGGGCTTCCTAAGAATTCTACCAGACACTGAAAACTAGTGTAAAGGAACCTAACTCCAGAATCTCCTTTCTAAATCTGCCACCTCCTCCCACCAAGCATCCACCTACCCATTCATTCACGCAACATTTATTGAGCACCTACTGTGTGACTCTACTGTGTGAGGAAGAGAAAGAACAAATGAACAAGACAAGGTCTTGCCCTGGTGGGACTCTGTCCATCAGGAAGCCAGAAGCTAAGAAAGTTAGCCTAGAGGTATATGATGAAGGGGGCTGAGGGGGATTCAGGTTAGGGTGCTCCAAGCATGCCCAGCCAGCAGGCCTGGCCCGCCCAAGAAGTGCTGAGAATGATGCAGCAGGTGAAGAGGCTCCCGGACTGAAGAGCAAGGTGGTCAGGGCAGCAGTCTGAAATGATGGCTTCACTCCTGCAGAGAGGGAAGCAGGGAGTCTGGAAGGCTGTGTGGTGCAGGGAGGAGCAGTGGCTGAGAGGTGGAAGAGGAGGGCAAAGGGAGAGAGCAGAAGTTTTATAGAGAAATCTCAGAGCAGAGAGCTATATATTCCAGTGAGTGTCTACATAAAGGCTAAGGAAGTTGTGGTTTATATACACAGTGGAATACTACTCAGCTATTAAGAATGATGATGTCATATCAAAGGACATAAATTATAGTGATGTTGTGTATGATAGAGCAAATCCTAACAAAGGAATTTTTCAAAGTTAACCCAGTTGCTAAATTAAACCCTAAGACAGCAGGAACCTCCCACTTCTTCTATAGAGCCTATATTTCCCCAGTCCTGGGACCTCTAGAATGGGGCTCATTTTCCTGCATACTTCTCTCAATTCATTTCAAATGATATCACATCTGCCAATCCCAACCTAATCAATGGAACGAGTACCACCTCAGCATCCTTCACTTCAGACTGTGTCTAGAGACGTCAGGCATGGAATGTCAACCCTTCAGCCTCATTACTTGGGTGAGACCTTTCCTTTTATAGGATTCTCTAATTCCATCCCAGGTGGTTCACTTCCCAACAAAGTCTCAAAACCTAGATATAGACCAGGTCCAATGAGATAGGGCATATGTTCATATGCATCCATAAATTAGGGGAAAATATATACCTGAAAACAAAAGTACACAATAGTCTGCAGTGAGTCAGTATGGAGTTCATAATCAAAGTGTCTACTTAGACTTAGCTACCCTCCTCACCTATTTCCTATTATACTTCCCTCACTCACTTCCAAGCTATCCTTATCAAAGCAAAGACTGTAAAAGCTGAATAAGGGCAAGAGACTGGCATACTTTAACGATGACTCTTTAGTCACTATCAGGCCACCCCATCAGCTGGGGCCCTAGTCAGGGAGTCCTGAGATTCTCAAACAGAAATGATGGGTCTAGACCTCAAATAAGTCCCTCTCTCCATTGTTACCAGTCATCTATATCAGGAACAACAAGACAGACCCTGTTGGGTAGTTGCCATCTCCCCCTGGCTTCTTCTTATCCATATGCCTATATAGGGATTTACTGATCCAAAGGTTTGGTCTATTTACATAAATCACTTTTACATAAAGCACTCCAGGGCATTGGTGGTTCAGTTATAGGATTCTCGCCTGTTCCGCCCCCTCCTTGTCACACTCTGATTTTCACCAGTCACTTTTCTCTCCACCCTCTCTATATCACATCCTGTTTCCACCCTACTTGGATAGTATAAAAACAGCTGCTCTTCTGATTAAAGACACTTGGAAATTGCTTTCCGGCTCCGAGAGTTCCAGAGTGTATCTCCTGCGGAAGTTGGTGCAGCACGCGTTCCTGATCCCTCTCCCACACAGCAGCCTAGATCAGCTCCAGTTGAGTTCTCTCCAACCCAGAGAGCACCGGCTCGGGAAGAAGTACCCTCAGGCTATCCCGGCAAGACCCCTTTGTGAACCCCATAGGACCTTGCCCTCAACTTAGATCCACAATAGTAGAGAATGTTCCATCCTCTGAAGGAGGATGGAAAACATACTCTATGCTACACCTGAGGAAGATGGGTCCTGATATTGGGGCAGCTTGGAATGTTCCTACTCATGACTACAGAATGTGAGCTCAGATCTACAGGGATGCAGAGTTCACATAAGCTCCTAAACTGAATATGGGCCCCAGATCACATCAAGTTGATGGGATTTACAGTCAACAATATTTATACACCTGTCCCATATTTGGGAGCTACTCTCTTCCCTGATCCAGCTTTCTGGTCCTTTTTGCAGCCATGACATCATCTCCCCAGAAAATAACTTGGATCTTCCTGCATATCAGATTTCAGGCTCAGGGGAAAACAAACAAACAAAAAACTAGTATAGCCACTGCCCCATTGGAATATAACTAAAATATTCCTAGTAGCTATCTACAGAACGGAGACCCCCCCCCCCAACTCTTCATCTGCACTATTCCAGCCTTTATGTTCATGATTAGTCAACAATTTGTTTGGCTTTATATATTAACTCTCTTTTCAGCCATCAGGTTCCAGATGCTAGCATGATGCCAACCAGACTTCCCTGGACAGACAACCCCACCAATGTGTCCTGGAGTTCCGCTTCCCCAGAGCCCCACTCTACTAGGTAAAGAGAGAGGCAGGCTGGGAGTATGGATTGACCTGTCAATGCCCATGTTCAGCAGGGAAGCAATTACAGAAGCCAGACCTTCCACCTTCTGCATCCCACAATGACCTTGGGTCCATACTCCCAGAGGGTTAAAGAATAGGAAAGCTATCAGGGGAAGGGATGGGATACGGAGTTCTGGTGGTGGGAATTGTGTAGAGTTGTACCCTTCTTATCCTATGGCTTTATCAGTGTTTCCTTTTTTAAAAAAAATCTTTTTATTTATTGAATAGAGATAGCCAGAAATCAAGAGGGAAGGGGGTGATAGAGAGGGAGACAGAGAGACACCTGCAGCACAGCTTTACCACTCACAAAGCTTTCCCCCTGCAGGTGAGGACCGGGGGCTCAAACCCAGGTCCTTGCGCACTGTAATGCATGCGCTCAACCAGGTGCACCACCACCCAGATCCCAGTGTTCCTTTTTTATAAATAAGAAAAAAAAATGATGATGTCACCTTTTTTACCTCATCTTGGATGGAGCTTGAAGGAATCATGTTAAGTGAGATAAGCCAGAAAGAGAAAGATGAATATGAGATGATCTCAATCATAGGCAGAACTTAAGAATCAAGAGCAGAAAGGGAAAAAACAAAAGAGAACTTGGACTGGGATTGGGGCATTGCACCAATTGAAAGAACTATGGGGAGGGGAGGGGTGGGAGGACTTTGCAGGCCCTGGTGCATGAGGGTGCGGAGAGCAATCAAGGCTGGTGGTGAAAGTGTTTTGCAGACACCTATCATAGTGAGATGAGGAATTTTACCATATGTCAACAACTGTATTTACTGTGAGCCATTAACCCCCCAATAAAATGGAAAATAAAAAATAAGTTCATGGTTTCACCAGTCTCCACAGTATTAGTTTATAGTTCTGTGGATAGTTCTTCCTATGTGTACGCTTCAAGAAACTTTTTTTTTTTCCTCCTCCAGGGTTATTGCTGGGCTCGGTGCCTGCACCATGAATCCACCGCTCCTGGAGGCCATTTTTTCCCCCTTTTCTTGCCCTTATTGACGCAATTCGTTGTTGGATAGGACAGAGAGAAATGGAGAGAGGAGGGGAAAACAGAGAAGGGGAGAGAAAGATAGACACCTGCAGACCTACTTCACCACCTGTGAAGCAACTCCCCTGCAGGTGGGGAGCCGGGGGCTCGAACCGGGATCCTTACGCCGGTCCCTGCGCTTTGCGCCACATGCGCTTAACCCACTGCGCCACCGCCCAACCCCCTCAAGAAACTTTTAAAAAATATTTCACTTATTTTATTGAGAGAGACCGGAACACTGCTCAGCTCTGACTTATGATGGTACTATGGATTGAACCTGGGACATAGAAGCCTCAAACTTAAAGATCATTTGCATAACTATTATCCTATCCCTCCCTCAGACCTCTAAGTCACCTTTAAATCCCAATGGGAATTACTGGTATCATCCCCATTTTAGAGAGGGAAAGACTGACCTGAAATGTTAAATTACTTGCCTAGCATTACTTCAGAGTACATGGCTGGTGTTTTGTTATGTCTTGTTTTGCCACCAAGTTTATCACTGAGGCTTGGTGCCTGAATGACAAGCCCACTGCTCCCAGCAGCCATCCCCCCCATCTTATTTTTATTTGGTAGGATAAAAAGAAATTGAGAAATTGGGGAGACAGACACTTACTTCACCACTTGTTAATTTTTCCCCTACAGGTGGAGGATGGGGGCTCGAACTTGGGTCCTTGAGCATGAGAACATGTGCCTTAACTAGGTGTGCCACTGCCTGCCCGCCCCCCACCCTGCACATGATCTTTTTTTAAAAAAATATTTATTTTATTTATTTATTTATTCCCTTTTGTTGCCCTTGTTGTTTTATTGTTGTAGTTATTATTGTTGTTGTCGTTGTTGGATAGGACAGAGAGAAATGGAGAGAGGAGGGGAAGACAGAGAGGAGGAGAGAAAGATAGACACCTGCAGACCTGCTTCTCCGCTTGTGAAGCGACTCCCCTGCAGGTGGGGAGCCAGGGTTCGAACCGGGATCCTTATGCCGGTCCTTGTGCTTTGCGCCACCTGCGCTTAACCCGCTGCGCCACAGCCCGACTCCCTGTACATGATCTTAATGAAAACTCTGGACCATGCTAAAGATGCTTCAGTGATGCTATGATGTATTAGAGATACAGAAAGCAGAGAGGAGCATGGCTCGGCTTCCTCTCCATCCTCTGCTCTGTCCTAAGAGGCCCCGAGGAGTCCATCCAGCCACTTCCCTTTGCACTTTAGATGGGCCTTCTCAGAACAAACAAACCAGGTCTCTACTCCACAGGGGCAGCCGCTCCCTCCTTGTCACCTGATCTGGGGATAGCGAGGGGCTCTAGTTCCTCTGTTACCAGGATCCCCAGAGCTTCTGAGCTGTCAACACCACCACCCACACACACCCCTAGTCCTCTGGGACACATGGTTTACAAATGACAAGTTCAAGTGGTGGAAAGGAAAGCAGTGCAATGAGTGTGGTGGGAAGAGCACTGGATTGGGAGTCAGGAAGGGCAAATTGTAGCTTTCTCTACTGGAAATCAGTGGGGACTGGGGGTCAGAGGGTTGCTGGAGGAAAATAGCATCGGGTCCCTGCTAGCAGTGAGGAGCATGTCCCTCCTCATGCATAGGAGCTGGAAATTGTAAAAGGAGGCAAGTAGAACATGGAGACTCTGGAATGAGGACCCAGGGAGGCAGAAGAGCCCTTGCTGCAGAACCTCCCCACCTCGGGCCCAGCACAAGGCCACCCTCATCATCATCACAGTGCCATCCTTTCCAGAAGCTCTTTGATACTCAAGATAGTCCCAAGGGTTGAAGGCCTGCTAAAAGAGGGGGCCCATCACCCACCCCTATGTAAGAAAATAGACTTGGTATGTGGTGGGGGGGAGGAGCTTGCTATTCAGTGGCAAATGCATAACTCAAACCTTTAGAATGCCAGCTGGGTGTGCTGCCCACTGCTGCCTCCTGCCTGTCCCAGGGGTAGTAAAAAAACACAATCAGGGCAGCTTGTGGCTCTGGCACAGCCCAGACCATATAGCTACTACATGCCCAACACACTGCCAAACTTCTCTCATTCACTAGCTTGTTGTACTACCAACTGGGAAGTGAAAGCTATTAAGCCCAGTTTATAGATAAAGAAACTGAGACTCAAAGTCCAACAGACAAAAGCCCAAGGACACACATGATGAATGATCTGACTGGGGGCCCAGTGGTAGCACGCCTGGTAAAATTCACATGTTACCATGCACAAGAACCCAGGTTCAAGCCCCTGGTCCGCACCTGTAAAGGGGGAAGCTTCAGTACAGCATGTATCTCCCCCCCGCCCCGCGTTCTCTTTGTTTCTATCAGAAAGAGAAACGGGGGGAAAAGAACTGCCAAGAATGTACAGGCACCACGCCCCAGCAATAACACTGGTGGCCAAAAACAGAATAGTAAACAAAAATAATAATAAAGGGAAAAAAGACTCTCCCCCTCTCTACCTCCCTTCCTCTCTCAATTTCTCTCTGTCTTGTCCAACAACAACACCATCAATGGCAACAATAACAATAGCAAGGGCAACAACAAAGGCAACAAAATGGGAAAAAATGGCCTCCAGGAACAGTGGATTTGTGGTACAGGCACCAGAGCCCCAGCAAGAACACTAGAGGCAAAAAAGAAAAAGAAAAAAAAAAGAAATAAAAAGGAAAAAGAAAACATTTGAAACTAAAGCTTAGAAAAGGAAACTCCACAAGGAGTGGGGCTGTGCAGTGGTACATTGTCTCTTTGTTTCTCTCTCCCTCTTGGCAACTCGCCTGCTAGCTTTAAAAAAAAAAAAAAAGGCTGATTGGTAGTTATGGAATCATTCAGAAAGGAAGCCCCAGAGAAGCTTTGATACCAAAAAAAAAAAAAAAAAAAACAGATTTTATTGCCACTGGAGTTATCACTGGGGCTCAGTGCCAGCACTAGGAATCTACTGCTCCCAGGGGCCATATTTTATGTTCTTTTTTCTTTCTTTCTTTCTTTGAGTGAACAAAGAGAAATTGAGAGGGGAGGGAGAGGGAGAGAGGAAGAGAGAAAGACCTGCAGACCTTCTTCCCCACTCATGAAACTTCCCTCTTCAGGTGGGGAGAGGGGGTTCGAACCTGGGTCCTTGTACATGGTAGCATGTGTGCTCAACCTGGAGCACCACCAGCTGGTCTCCACCCCCAATTTTTGATTAAATTAAAGCTCAATTAAATTAAATCTGAGTAAATTTTAATGTATTTATTAATTTTAAATAACAATAAGAATATCGTCATATGTTACATAAATAAATTGTATAAAAATAATTGCATGTCTTAAAATAAAAATTATTGGTGATTAGAGTGTCATTGGTTCACATGCTTGAAAATACCTTGTGACCTAACAGAAGGTTGTCAGATTCTCAAATCTGCTTCCACATTCAATCTACTATTCCATAATGTTTTGGTTGAGGTGTACGGATAAAATTTGTACTCACTGAGTTGGAGAACATATTATGTTAATTGACTTTTCAGATGACTATTCTTTAATGTCACGACATTTGACATGTAGCAGTCCCCTAATCATTGGTTTGTAACATAGAATCTGAAACCACATGAATAAATTAATCTTACCTGGTTATATTCAATCCCACTTATCTATCTTGTACATTGAGTGGACCTCCAAATTATATACAATTTTGATTGTGGAAACCCCCCCACCCCCCCCCTCCGCTCCCCCCCCCCCCCCGCTCCCCTCCTGAAAGAAGCTCAGGGCCCCTGGTAGGAACCTTGTCCAAACTTGAGTCATGGAATGGGTAGAAAAATGCAATACTTGACAACATAATTAAAGTTTGAGGGTGGGGGTGAGAGCATAATAGTTATTCAAGAGACTTGCATGCTCTGAAGTCCCAGATTCAATACCCTGCACCACTATAAACCAGAGCTTTGCTAAAACCAGGTTTCTGGTTAATAACTAAATAATAAGGTTTTATCTAAAAAAGGAAAATTATCTGTGTTGAACTGTGCTCACAACCTATGATTTCAAAGGAATTATGCCCCTTCATCAGCTGGGCAAAGTGTGTGCCTGGACAGACTGCAGATGCTCCCAGATGGACAGATGTCCAGCATGTTAGGTGCTAACCCCTGGGACAGCCCCTTCAAGAAAGAGCACAGCAGACTTTGTTTTAAACTTGGGTAAAGAAGGCTGGGTGATGGTACATCTGATTAAGTGCAGGTGTTACCAGGCATAAGGACCCAGGTTCAAGTCCCCAGGCCCCGCCTGCAGAAGGGAAGCTTCACAAGCAGTGAAACAGTGCTGCAAGTGCCTCTCTTTCTCTCATTCTCTCTCTCCCTCTCCATCCCCTTTCTCTCTCAAATTCTCTGTCCTATCAAATAAAATTAATAGAGTTAATTTTTAAATAAATAAATGCAGTTGAAGGGATTAGGAGGTGACTCACATTATACATTATAATGAGTGCACACATTATACCAGTTTGCACCTGTAGAGGAAGCTTCATGAATGGTGGACCAATGCTGCAGGTATCTCTATCTATTTCTTCCCCTGCTCCCCCCACACACCATCTCTATCCCTCTATGAAAAGAAGAAGTGGGGCCAGGTGGTGGCACACCTGGTTGAGCACACACATTACAATGTGTAAAGACCTGGATTCAAGCCCCAAATTCTTTAAAGCAAAAGCTTCATGAGCAGTGAAGTGGTGCTACAGGTGTTTCTCTCTTTCTCCATTTTCTCCTTCCCTCTCCATTTCTGTCTCTATCCAAAGTAAATAAATTAAATTTAAAAAACTTAAAAATAAAAGAAGGAAAAATAATGGCCTGGCCACTAGGAACAATGTGTTCCTAAAGGTACCAAGCTCCAGCAATGTATGTGGTATAAATAAATAAATAAATAAATAGCACCACATCTGAGTGCAGCCTCTCCTCTGCTCAGCCATGGAAGGCAGGTTGCCCTGGGTGCAACCCCAGTGGGATCTGTTCCTGTGTTCTTCCTTGCTGTACTCAGAAGTCCCACATCAGGAAGCCTCTGGGGCCCCCAAGGTAGAATTGCCAGATGAAGGCTGTCACTCCCTCTTCCAGGAAGTGGCCAGACTGGCCCCTCTGCCCTCTGCAGTCCTGGAGCTGCGAGGTACAGACACCTCCAACACTGGGACCACGTGTGGGTTTTCATAACCAGCAGAAGGAACAATGGCCCAGACTGGCCCTCCAGACCCAGGGACACCAGTGCAGGCAGCCCGCGGCCTAGGAGCAGCACCTCTTACAACCACACGGGGAGCTACTGCACCCCTTACCTGAGCCCGGGACCGCTCTTTAACTGGAGTACAGCAGCTCAGCAAATTTGGGAGGACAGTGGGGAACAGGGAGCAGAGCTGTACTCAGAACCCCAAACCAGAACCAGGGCCACGAAGTCTGGGGGGAACTTCTAGAATACACATGTGGGCCAGGGAGATAGCAAAATGGTGATGCAAAATATTTATTTATGTACTTACTTATTTTTGTCATCTACAGGGCTTAACTGTTCTGGGTTGATTTTTTTCAAACAGAAAGAGCAAGACAAGGAGAAAGGGAGAGAGGGAGGGAAGGAGACACCACATCACTGAAGCTTCCTTCAGTGCAGTGGGGGAGGTGGGGTAAGGGGTGGTCTCAGACCTTGGTTGTACATAGCACAAGGTTTTCATGCCTCAGTCTCAAAGGTCCCAAGTTCAATCCCTAATCCCTGACACTACTACAAACCAGAGCTGAACAATGTTCTGGTAAAGGGGAAAACAGGAAGAGGGATGGAGAAAAGGAAAGAAAGAGAGGGAAGAAGACAAAAAAGAAAACACAGCACATTTCAAGCCAGAAGTCACACACCCTATGGAGAGGCAACATTCCTACATGTTAGTATATGATGACACAGTGCAGGTTTCTTTCCAGGAATCAGTTCAGCTGCCCTTGCTGAGAACTGCAACTTCACTAACAAGGAAAAGAGGGTAAGAGGGCCCAGAGTTTGTCCAAGGTCATTGGGCCAGTGCTTGGATCAGAGCCTGGCTCTCTTGTCTGCAGCAGCCCACAGTTCTTACATCCTGAGGACTGTCCCCCACCCCTGACCCAGGGAGGGGAGTTCACCCTCAGTGTGGTCACAGGCAGAACCTCTTCATGCTGGGACTGGAGGATCAAAGGGGGAAGAAATGTGACTCAAATGCACCAAGGTCCCTTGGCCATCAGAACTGTCCCGTCCTCTGCCATCTGGCCTTGGGTCATTTTCTCACAGCCAAATCATATGCACAGGGTCCATGTCTTCTGCACCTCTGTACCCCATCTGAGGTGTGAAGACCACACCTCAATCCTTGCACACAATAGGGTGTTGTTAAAATTTCGGATGGCTCCAGCTGGCCGGGCTAGCTTCACGGGCGGGTAACAGAGACGCGGAGACAATGGCTGGGCAGGGAAGCTGTATTTCTTTATTCAGGAACAACGATTCATAAACTAAGACAAACTAATCACCAAACAGAACTCTGCTGTCTCTTTGCGGCGGCGCAAGCACTCTTTCTTACTCTGTAACTCGGGAACTCTCCAACTCTGGAACTCTTGAACTCTCGTACTCGGGAACCCTCTGAAAACTCTTCCACTGTGGAACTCTCTCTTACTCTGTAACCCTGAAACTCTCCAACTCTGGGACTCAGGAACTCTCTGACTCAGGAACCCTCTCTCGGGGTTCCTTGGGGCGGGGCCAAGCAGGCCCGCGAAATTAATAGGACTGATCCAATTCTCTTGGCGGGAGAGGGCTAGAACAAACCAATGTAAAGCATACGACAGTAGGGGCTCTTTATGCCCATTGAGTCCCTCACTTCTCTCCACCCCCACTTTAGAGACAGACCACCAGAAGACCAGAGCAATCGTGAAGCTGGTAGAGGGAGGCAGCAGCAGAAGTCAAGTGTCCCCTCACTTTTGCCTTCCAGCAGACTGAGCACCCCTAACGCTCTTTCAAGATATCCCCCCAGAACACCTACCCCACCAAGTAATAGGAGGCTGGATCTCCAGCTAGGTTCTCAGAAAGAGCCCCTCCACTCCCATCTCTCTTCCAACCTCCTGCAACACCCGCTCCAGGAAGGTCAAAGGAAGACAGGCCCACGCAGGAGGGAAATATGGAGTCTCTGAAAGGCATCTCCTCTCCAGTGCTCCCCTGGAGTCCCCCCCCCCTTTTCCTTCCCTGTCCAGGCTGCTCCCCAGAGGGCCCCCACCCTCTCAAGCAATGAGGTCAAACTCTGGCCTATAGAGCACAGCGCCTACCATCAAACCTGCTCCCTCACTTATGAACTGTGTGAGCAAGGGCCAAGCATTTCCCCGCCACACCTCTCTCTCTCTCCCTCTCTCTCTCTCTCTCTCTCTCTCTCTATACATATATATATATAGTTTTCTTAGAGATAGGCAGAAAAGCAGAGAGTAAAAGAGGCCAGAGCACTGAAGCTTCCTTCAGTGGAGGGGGGCTGGGTTGGAATCTGGGCCGTGCACTTAGCCAAGCAGCACACTATCTAAGTGAGCTATTTCGCCAGGCCCCACCCCCAGCCTAAATACTCTAAATCAGAACCTCCTGTTTGTATCTGGACTCTGGAACCACACTCACTGGGTTCAAGTCCTGCCACCAATCCTCTTTGCCTCCAACTGCCTTTATCTGTGAGACAGGGGTAATAATAGCAATAATAATGTTGAACCACTTTGTAACTTACTGTGAGAATTAAGTGAGACAATGGATCCAGCACAGCTCTGGCGTGCAGTAAGCACCCAGTATTCCTGCCACCAGTAAGGGGAGCTGATAAGATAGTGAAGTGTTGTGCCGTGTCCCCAGCATTTAGGACGAGCTCTCTCAAGAGCAGCTGTGATTAACCGCGCCCCACCCATGTCTCCTGAGGTGACTTCTGGGTCACAGACATTTCTGACCTCCGCCCCTCCTCACGCCCATAAGGACCAACTCGGTGTCCAGCACCAAGCTAGAGGTCACTAGATGCCAGAGGGCTGCGCGGTGGAGACCTGCCCGCGGACCAGGAGCCTGTGGGCAGCCTGGAGCCTCCCGCCATTAGAAGGAAGAACCGAGGTGTGGGGAAGAGAAAGCAGAGCGGCGGGGTGAGGCTGAGCCACAGAGATAAGCAAGTGAAGTGAGTGTGAAAAGGACCAGGAGAGGCTGCGGTGGAAGGAGAGATAAGGCGGAAGGATGGAGACGGCGAGGGGTGAGGAAAGAGCCCAAGGAGGTGAGGGGGGCTCGGGGGTGGGGCTCTAGGCTGAATGGGGCGCAGGCCTGGGAGTGGATGGGTGCAGATCGGGCGCGGGGCGGGCCGCGGGGAGCCGGGCGGGAGGGGCGAGGGGCCCCACCCTGCCGCCCCGCCTGCGGAGATTGGCTGGGCGCGGGGCGAGGCCCGGCTGCAGCCCCGAGGAGGCGGCTCAGGGCCAGTCTGTGCGCCCCGGAGCAAGCGGAGCGCGGGCTGTATCCTGGGTCGCGCGGGGCTGCGAGCGGCGTCGGGGCAGCCGGGGGGCCTCGCAGCCATGAGGGCGGCCGCGCTGGCGCTGCTGCTGGGGGCGCTGCGGCCGGGGCCCGCGCGCACCGAGGAGTACGACTACTATGGCTGGCAGGCAGAGCCGCTGCATGGCCGCTCGTACGCCAAGCCGCCGCAGTGCCTCGACATCCCCGCCGACCTGCCGCTCTGCCACACCGTGGGCTACAAGCGCATGCGCCTGCCCAACCTGCTGGAGCACGAGAGCCTGGCAGAGGTGAAGCAGCAGGCGAGCAGCTGGCTGCCGCTGCTGGCCAAGCGCTGCCACTCGGACACGCAGGTCTTCCTCTGCTCGCTCTTCGCTCCCGTCTGCCTCGACCGGCCCATCTACCCGTGCCGCTCCCTGTGCGAGGCCGTGCGCGCTGGCTGCGCGCCGCTCATGGAGGCCTACGGCTTTCCCTGGCCCGAGATGCTGCACTGCCACAAGTTCCCCCTGGACAACGACCTCTGCATCGCTGTGCAGTTCGGGCACCTGCCAGCCACCACGCCTCCAGGTAGCGCCGCCGCCACCCCCGCGCGCTCCGACGGCCCTGGGTCCCAGCCAGCTACCACTTCCCAGGCCCCCAGAGCAGGGATCTGTGAGGCCCCCAAGGCGCCCCCCCACCCCGCGCACGCAGTCTTCGCTCCCCCCGCAAATCCCCGGGTCTGCCTCCCCCAGCTTTCCTGCCTTCCCTGCTCCCCGCGGGCTCCCACTGCCGCTGGTTCTCCCTCATTCCAGCTCTGATTTCGAACCCCACCCTCCAGCGCACTTCGTGGGCACCCATCTTCCCAAGCCACTGGGATCCCTGGAGGGGAGGGACTGGGCGGGGGAGGGAGTCCCAGTGCTGTTCTCTTTTCCCGGAGCAGGACAGGACGCCTTCCACCTCTCCGCAGACCTGCACCCCTGGCAGCAAATCTAAGCTTCACCCTTGCCCAGAGCTGGGACCCCCCAGGGAGAAGGGCATAGTGAGAGCTGGGAGCTAAGCCTCTGCCCTCCTGAGTACAGGTTCCCACACCACACTCCCACTTTCAGCATCTGGGAACCCTGGGTTCTCCCTGACCCCTCCTGTGTGCCACAGGCTAAGATCTTTGAGAGAGGCCCCGGGTAGAAGGCAGGATGGCAGGCTCTGTCCCTAACTGGGAGCCCTTAAAAAAGCTATTTAATTCCATGAGCCTTGGTCCCTGTCTGTAAAAAGGATCCCAAGCTCCAGAAACTTGGGAAGGAAGATCCTACCTACCCCCTTCCATCCCCAACGGCTCCCGGGTCTCCCCACTCCTCCAGGCAGAAGAACCCAATGGGTACCAGTCGGGTGGCTGGCAGTGGAGTGAGCAGAAAAGCTTTGCCCAAGCAGCTAATAGATTCTGGGAGCCCCAGACTCTGCGAGCTCCCCAAAGTTTAAAACAGCCCCCTCTTTTTCCTATCTTCCCCAGTCCCCCCAAATAGCTGGACTCCACTATGTCCTACCCCACCCACCTCTGGACTAACCTTGTCTACACAGCTACACAGACAGACAGACAGACACACACACACACACACACACACACATGGCCCATGTCCTGTCCTAAGAGCCACTGGAGGTTGGGGAGAGTTAAAAGAAAGGAAGCACCTGTGTCCTTGGTTTGGGAGTGGGGGAGAGACAGTACAGTTCCCAGTATTCACTCTCTTCCACCTTATTTAGAACCCACACTGTTGACAGCCTGGCAGGCATAGAAACCTGGATCTGCCCTGGCCCTCCATCTCTCTGAGCCCCCTTCCCCTGTGATGGAGGGGGTAGGGAAACCCACCTGTACCCAATTTTGGCTCTCCTGTGTCTGCTTGCAGGTGGTAGCCTAAAGAAACAGTGATGTGGTCACCATGTAGAAGTCAGCTATATCATATTAAAAAGTCAAGAGTTTGGGCTTCCACTGAGCACTTGGAAGTTCTGGCAAAGGCCACTTTAGGAGATGGGGTGGGTGCCTCTCAGTTCCCCTACACTGCCAGTGTCTTTGATTTACCCACTTGTCTGAACTCTGGGTTTCTCAAAAGGCCCTGTAAACACCACCCCCCACCCCACCCCCCACACACAATAGCACTACTTCAGAAGTCACAGATTTCTGAATTCTAGCTCAGTCCTCACTGGATGTGTAGACTCAGAGAGTCACTCTGGGTGGGCCTCAGTTCTCGTCTCTTTAAGACAGGAGTGGTGATAGTCACTCCTAGGCTGGGGCTTCAGTGAGACAGCACTTAGAAGGCAGCACATGTGCCAGCTGCAGCTGCCAAGGCCTCAGGCAGCAGTGCCCACCTGGGTAGTTATGTGCCTGAGAACTGTCATCTCTTTTGATCCTCACAGCCACTCAGTGCCCAGGTGATGTTATCATCACCACCTTCCCGCTCGCCCTGAGAAAAGGAAATGGAGGTTAGGTGAGGCCTAGGAGGTGGGAATCCTGCACCTTGAGCTTCTCCTGGGAATCTGAGCCCCTCACCAGCCTCCCCCAACCCCTCTCTGACTTTTGTCCACAGTGACTAAGATCTGCGCCCAGTGTGAGATGGAACACAGTGCTGATGGCCTCATGGAGCAGATGTGTTCCAGCGACTTTGGTAAGTGTGGAGCCCAGGTGACCACTGCCCCCAGAGTACCCCAGCCCCAGGCCTCAGCACTTTCAGAACTCCTTTCATATGTTGGTGCCAAGCATCCAAGGGGGCTGCCCCTCCTGTTTGCACAGTCATCTCAGGGACTTCTTGAGGCTGTTGTTGTCTGTGGGCCTTGGAAGCCACGGATGGCCAGGCTTTCTGCAACCCCTCTCCAAGGGTGCCACAGAGGGGGTCCAGTGAGTTCTGTCTAGGAGGCCTCCATAGCTAGGCTGTCTTTTGGGTGACACAGTAGCTTAGCCCGGAGATAGGTAGGGGTAGCAGGGGAGAGATGGGCCACAGGATGGAAGAGTTGCCCATGTCCCTGGATACCTCTGGCTGGGGTCCCTACAGTTTCAGCCTGGAGCCTCCACATTCCTGGAGGAGCTGAGCCAAGTCTCGTGAGGACCCTGCTCATTGTGAACCACACAGCCAGCACATCTTTGCCAAGTCAGCCCCTGTTTTGTGTCTTGGCTTCTCTGTCTGTGAAAAAAGAGATAACAATGAAATCCTTATTTCAGTAGGTCTTTTATGCCAATTAGTCTGTTTGGAAAGAGAGCACTCCTATTGTAAGGGGTGTGTGTGTGTGTATCTGTCTGTCTGAGAGAGCAGGAGAAAAAAAAAAAAAAGAAGTGTTGTGACATTTTCCCTCCTAAGTGGACAAATTATTCTCTAGCTTGTCCCTGGCTGCTCTCAGAGGTGGGGGCACAGAGGGCTGGAGAGAGAGACTAGCCCACATCACTGTAGGCTAGTCTCCCTCAAGCCTAAAACTACCTGTCCCCAACTGCTTAGGCTGTGTGTGGCCACCTCTGACCACAGACTCTGCCTTCAGCTGCCACTGACCCTTACCCCACTCCTATACACACACCACAGATGTAGTGTCACACAAAACACGAAGCATCACACATACACACTCCCACCCATATTACCACCAAGAGCTGATTTTTAAAATATTTATTTATTCCCTTTTGTTGCCCTTGTTGTTTTATTGTTGTAGTTGTTGTTGATCTCGTTGTTGTTGGATAGGACAGAGAGAAATGGAGAGAGGAGGGGAAGACAGAGAGGAGGAGAGAAAGATAGACACCTGCAGTCCAGTTTCACCGCTTGTGAAGCAATTCCCCTGCAGGTGGGGAGCCGGGGGCTCGTGGCTCTTTCCAGCCCTTCAGGTCCTTGTGGGGTGTCTACCTCACAAAACTGGTACAGTGTAGGACACACACACACACACACACACACACACACACACACACAGGGGGGGGGTTATTCCAAAACACCCCCCTTCCAGAAATTGTGAAAGCCAGTCTCCATCCATTACAAGGACTCCCTTCATCAAACACTCTGTGTGGTCAGAGTATTGCCCTCCCCAAGGACCCCAGCACCTGACCACTCCCCTTCTTACGTGGTGCCATGGGAAGGCATAATGAACTCTGGAGCTGGCCCAGCCTCACTTCACTCCCAGCTCCACAGTCCGGGCCAGCCACAGCCTCTGCAGACCTCCCTTCCTCAGTGTTGGGGTTGAGCCACAGCCCAGCAAAGAGGTTAGTGAAATAGTTCACTTGGGGGGCCAGGAGGTGGCACACCTGGTAGAGCACACATGCTACCATGTGCAAGAACCCAGGTTCAAGCCCCCAGTCTCCATCTGCAGGGAAGAAGTTTCATGAGTGGTGAAACAGGGCTGAAAGTGTCTCCCTTTCTCTCTCTTCTCTTTCCCTTCCTACCTCCCCTTCCCTCTTAATCTCTCTCAGTTTCTGTCCAAAATAAATAAACAAATAACTTTAAAAAGAGGGGCCAGACAGTGGCACACCCCATTAAGCACACACATTACAATGCACAAGGACGCAGATTCAAGCCCCCACTCCCAACCTACAGGGGGACACTTCACATGCAGTGAAGCAGGCCTGCAGGTGCCTTTCTTCTTCTCTATCTACCCCCCTTAATCTCCATCTGTCCTGTCAAATGAAAGAAGAGAGACACAGAGAGAAAAAGTTCGTTCACTCAGTGTGCTGCTTTGCTATGTGTGCAGCTTAGTTTGAGCCCAGCCCACACTGCATTGAAGGAAGCTTTGGTGCTGTGGTGTTTCACTCTCTCTACTTCCCTATCTCTGTAAAGACAGAGAGAGAGACGAGAGAGAGAGAGGAGGGAGGAGGGAGGAAGAGAGAGAGAGAGGAAAAACCCGGCAGAGAACAGAAGCTTTTTTTTTTTTGCTTTTTAAAAAATATTTATTTATTCCCTTTTGTTGCCCTTGCTGTTTTATTGTTGTAGTCACATTATTGATGTCATTGTTATTGGATAGGACAGAGAGAAGCGGAGAGAGGAGAGGAAGACAGAGAGGGGGAGAGAAAGACAGACACCTGCAGACCTGCTTTACCACATGTGAAGTGACTCCCCTGCAGGTGGGGAGCCAGGGCTCGAACCGGGATCCTTCCGCTGGTCCTTAGGCTTTGCACCACCTGCGCTCAACCCGCTGTGCTACAGTCTGACTCCCAGAGGACAGACGCTTTATAAATATTAAATGTAATGGGGTAGATAGCATAATAGTTATGAAAAGAGACTTTCGTGCCTGAGGCTCCAAAATCCCAGGCTCAGTCTCCTGCACCACCATCAGCCAGAGCAGAGCAGTGCTCTGGTAAAATAATAATAACAATAAATAATAACATAAATATTAAATGAACCTGGATAAGCCACCCACGCAGCCCCAGCGGAGCACAACCCCATGTCCTGAAAGAGCCCAGCTGTCCTCACTCTGTCCTTCCGCCCACCCCCAAATACAGTGGTCAAAATGCGCATCAAGGAGATCAAGATAGAGAACGGGGACCGGAAGCTGATCGGTGCCCAGAAGAAGAAGAAGCTGCTCAAGCCAGGCCCACTGAAGCGCAAGGACACCAAGCGACTGGTACTGCACATGAAGAGCGGGGCAGGCTGCCCCTGCCCGCAGCTGGACAGCCTGGCAGGCAGCTTCCTGGTCATGGGCCGCAAGGTGGATGGGCAGCTGCTGCTCATGGCCGTCTACCGCTGGGACAAGAAGAACAAGGAGATGAAGTTCGCCGTCAAGTTCATGTTCTCCTACCCCTGCTCCCTCTACTACCCCTTCTTCTATGGGGCCGCGGAGCCCCACTGAAGGACACTGACCCCCCTCTTCCCTTCCCAGCCTACAGTGCCTTATACTTACTCCTGCCTACCCACCCTCGTCCGCACCCTGGGCTAACCTGGCTCTTGATGGAGAGGGGGCTTATGCAGAGTTGTTACCCCCAAAGGTGTGCTTCCTCCAGGCTGTCGGGAACTCCTGGACATTTTCAGTCCATCAGGGAACCCCAGGTCTCAGAAAGCAGGCAGAGGGAGGGGAGGCTGCAGGGGCTCTGAGCGACCTTCTAGGGGTGGTTTTCAGCTTCCTGCTGTTGATGGGGGTGGGAGGAAACACCTTCCACAGAAGTTTCAGTACTAGGCCAAGCCCCTTCTCATGTCCTCATCTTAGCTTCAGTGAAAGTGTTGGGCTCCCACCTTCAGTGAAAGTGTTGTGATCTCACCTCTGTCCTCCCTCCTGGCTGGAAGAGTGCCAGCCTAGCACCATAGCATAGGATCCCTTCGGGGCTCACTCTTCAGCCTCTATGTGCCCTCCTACCCTAACGATGAGTAAATTATTGCTACTGCTGCAAAAACCTTGGTACTTCCTCAGTGCAGGTAGGGGCTGGGTTGGGTGGAGGGATTTTGTTAAGTTTTTAATTAAATCAAAGAAAATGAGAGTTGGTTTGGACCAAGTGGTCTTTGTCAACTGGTCCCCAAGGGGTGAGCTGAGGGCGGTTGCAGAGACACCTGGGTGTAGTTCTTGGGGACCTGGCAGGAAGCATGGCAGGAAGGCCTCAGAGCAACACCCAGGTTGGAGCAGCCCTGAGAACATGAAGCCAGGTCACCACTCATCCTGCCACTCATGGAGAGCTGGAGATGACTGGATTTGTTTGTTTGTTTTGTTTTGTCCCTGAGCAGGGACAGAAGGGACAAAAGTTACCTAGTCTATCCCCAAAGCCAGAAGAACCCCCTTCCCCATGGTCCTACAGGGTACCCCAACATACACAATGACTAATCTGAGGGGGCAGTAGTGCCAGTAAAGAGCCACAGGACAGATGCACAGATGTGCCTACATCAGGGGGCTGGAGCACCCCCAGATGGCCTTCCTCACAAGTGTGGGTGCATCTGGGATGCTAGGTCCAGTCAGGGCACTGCGAGAAGCTGTGTATCCCAGCTCTTGAGTGTGTACCACTCAAGAGTGGTGGGCTGTGGCCCCGGGTTTGGCTCTGGGCCAGCACAGGCTAACAGGTGGTCTGTCAGCTGCGTGCCCTGAGCAGTCAGGTGGCCTCCCTATGGGTCAGAAGCAGCAGAGGTCTGTTTGTTTCCCCTCACCTCAGAGGCTGCCAGTGCTACCCAGCTTCACCTCAACTCTGCCAGCCCACCTGGCTTCCTGAATCTGTCCCTTGTCTCATGGCCTCCTGCACTGACCAAATATTTACCGACACTTCCACAGTCAACCAGGACTGAGGGTTACTTTTCCACTGAGCACACAGGCTGCTCCTGGCTGAAGCATAATACCAAGCTCTGTCAGATGCTGGCAGCCAGGGAGAGAGAATATGGCGAGCAGATTAGTGTGTGTGTGTGTGTGTGTGTGTGTGTGTGTGTGTGTGTGTGTGTATGTTCGTGTGTCAGGTCCTCTCTGTATGTGGGCTCTGCTGCCAACACCAGCAGTCAGATTTCCCAGCAATCTCTTTCCTGGGACCAAGAAGAAACTTTGCAGAGGCCACACAGGCCCTCTAAGACCTAGGCCTGCACTCCCTTCCTGGAAATAGGCAGCTGGTGCCCAGGGGCTGGGCTGTGTGGGGGTGAATAGCTGCATCTGACTGCCTAGGACAAATGCCAAATACTAGTGGGGCTCCTCCACTCCCCCAGAAGAGCATCAGGGAGGTCCGTGCCAGGGAGAACTTGTGTTCTCCTGGTCATGGGATCATGCCTATGCTCAGTTTCTCAGCCATGTTCTAGAAGCCAGGCAGGGCAGGTCAGCTGCCTTTGGCCTTTAGGTCAGGACAGTTATTTCCCAGCAAGTCCCAGCTGGTAGATTTCCACTTCCAGTTCAGCACCCAGAAGTAGGTCACATGATTGCCATAGGTGGAGGGAGCCAGGGGAGACAAGTGCTTCAGCTGGGTGCAAAACTAGAGTTCTGCTCCAGATCAAGAGCAGCTGATGAGGGCTAAGACCTAGTTCTGGGTTCCAGTCCTGTGACTTGGGGATCTCATGATATTGAGAATATTGCCCAGCTATAAGAGTGGTGATTGTCTACTTCACAGTTTGTAAGTCAGGAAACGTATGACAGGGGCCCGAAAACACCACTTGGGAGATGCTTATACAATGGCAACTAGAATTATATAACCAAGCACTAGCTTGACTTTGCATGGTGCCTGTACCTAACAGGTGAAGAACTTTCTTTCTTTTTAAATTTTATTTGATTATTTAAATGAGAGATATTCAGAGAGGAGAGAGACAGACACACCCCAGAGCAGAGCACTGCTCAGCTCTGGTTTATGGTGGTTTATAGTGGTGCTGGTGATTGAACCTGAGACCTCAGAGCCTCAGGCATAGGAGTATTTTGCAGAACCAGTATGCATCTCCCTAACCCTCTCTTCTCCCCTTCTTTTTAAAAGATCTGTTTATTTTGACACCAGAGAAACGGTCTGGCACAAGCAGTGCCAGATATCAAACCCAGGGCCTCATGCACGCAAGTCTGTGCTTTACCTGCTGAGCTACTTCTCCAGACACTCAGTGAATTCCCAATTTATTGGTGAAACAACTAAGAAAGGTCATTGGCAGGGAGGAAGGGAAAGGATAGGCACATCTTACCTGAAAGCCAGAACTGTTTCTTTCAGAAGGGGGAATCAAGCATCACTTGGGTGTCTTGCTTCTGAAAATATACCCCCAGTGATGAGCAAGTCAATAGGAAGATGTAAACTACAAAGTCATGTGCTATTACTAGGTGGCAGGCACTGCCAAAATGCTGTAGCATTGATTTAAGCTGCCAGCCATCCTCTAAGTTCTAATATCTCCACTTTGATGACGAGTTCAGAGAGGTTCATGAATGTATAGGAGACAGCTTGTATACAGTGGTGCTGAGATTTGATCCTGTACCGGAGCACTGCTCAGCTCTGGCTTATCATAGTGCTAGGGACTGAATTTGTGACTGCAGAGTCTCAGCCATGTAAGTCTTTTGTATAACCATTATGCCATCTCCCAAACCCTGACCCCATTTTTTTTCCTAGTTAGTCATTCTCATTTATTTTGAAAACTAGTCAGACAACAGTTTCTTAAAGGGTAAAACCATTATGTTGTTACTTAGAATCAATGGCAGCTGAGCATATAGTTTCATTATCTGATCTCCCTTTATTCTTTTTTAAATAAATTACAGCCAATGAGATTATATTATCCCATGTTCTTAACCCCTGAACCACCTCCTGCAGGGGTGAGTTCAAGTAGGGTACAAGAGGTCAGGCAGCTATGCTTCTGTCCCCTGCCTCACAGGAAGATATCAGGGTCCTATCAGCAGCAGAGGAACCAGCCTCAGGAGATGACTTTTCTCCCAGCTGTCAGAGCACCCCAATTCCCCCTGCCCCTCCCAGCCCTGTCAGCATCCAGCCTCCTGAGTCCCACAAAGAAAGTCCACATCCCACAACTGTAGTCCGCTATAATCCTGGCTAAAGTTCACCCCTTGGGAAATCCGTGGGGGGTGGTTGCGGCTGGAATGTGTGTGGCTGGACCCAGTGTCCCAGCCCAGACAGCAGCTCTGCTGAAGACATAAAGCCAGCAGCCAGGGAAGCAGGAATCCCCAGCCCCCAGCTGTGCCAGAGAATGGAATGTGCAGCTCAGGGTATTGAGACAGACAGAGCCACGGAAGGACAAGGGGTGCTGAGAGCTGCCACAAGGCTGCCTCTGTTCCCCCACAGGCTGAGCCCACTTCACAGGGCTGAGGACGGCAGGCCCTTTCTGTTAGCTCAGTGGCTCAGAAGCTCCTGTTGCTCCAAGAGGGCAAGGCAGAATGGAGGGGAGACAACCAGGGTCACTGTGCTCCCCCAACTTTTTCTTATGAGGGACCAATAAGCTCCTCTGGCACAGTTCACATGTGTGAATCTTCCTAGACCTCCATTTATTCATCAGTCACATGGAGTGAGGAAATGAAACTGGCTTCAGAAATTGTCATGAGGTTCAAGTGAGACAATGCATCCAGCATGATGTCCGGTACATGAGTTAAATAAATGTCATTATCACTATCTGAGCCCACCAGCTGCAGGGCAGATGCTGAAGTCAGAGTCCCTCAAAGGGACACACCCTCAAATGTTCCATAAAGGCAAGGGCCAAGGACCACAAATCCTAAAGACCCCAGGAGCCACTGCCAGCTCAAGGTCAACTAGGGCTCCCAGAAAGATGCTCCCATCATGGCCAGATGATAAGATCATAAGAGCCCTGCACTCACTGCGGCCTGTGGAACTGGCACCCAGCAGGCATTGGGGCTGCAGCAGACCCTGACTAGTGTGCCCCCACCCCTGGAGAATTGAGAACAAATGGGGGAGGTACTGTGTTTTAAAACCAGGCAATGACTGACTGACTGTACAGAGAACAGTCTCCATTTAGGCATTCCACACTCAGTCTCTATGCTGTGGATCCCACCAGTTATCCTGCTGGCCCCTCCCTGTTTTCATTTAACATGGTGCCTGAACACTGAAGTCACCCATGCCTGGCCAGTCCTTGTGGGGCCAATCACATGCAAAAGGGGACAAGGAGTAGCCCATGGTTTCCCTTTGGTGAGAGTGAGCCTAGATGGTGAGCATCATGCTTCTCTCATCCTTGATCTCATTTTCAAAAGCTACTCCAGCCATGGCTGGTGGCTTACCTCTAGGCACTGGAAAACAATCTTCAAGCAAAGTGAAGTAATCATGACTGTGTTTTTTCCAACTATACTCTGGTCTCTCCTCAGGATTCTTCCCTGCATGGTAATTAAAGATTACTCTCTGGTTAAAAAAAATTAAATAGCTAAAGAGAGCTCACCAGAACTATGGTGCCTATTGTTGGAGGTTGGGGGGGAGCGCAGAACTATCATGGTGGGTGCAATGTGGAACGATAGTCCTGTCATCATGTAATCTAATCACTAAATTAAAAAAGAGACATCACCAGGTAGGGCATGTGCCTATTCGTGTGCAGGACCCAGGTTCCAGCACCGTATGGGAGGTGTTGTGGTCCCTCTTCCTTTCTCTCTTTTTGCACACTGAATGAAAGGCAGTTCAGAATAATGAAAATTGCACGTGTTAGGACCTGACTCTACCCCACTCCCTCCAAAAAAGCACTGCTCAGCTCAGGCTTATGGTGGTGCTGGGGATAGAACCTGGAACTTCAAGCTTCAGGCATGAATTTTTTTTGCAGAACTAGGATGCTATCTCCCCAGACTGCATAAAGCAATGCTGTAAGTCCTCCAGGGAATCTGGTCACTCTTTTGCTGAAGAATGTGAGCTGGATCACTGATCCTTTCCTTTGTGCCCAGCACCACACTGCACACCTCACACGGACCATCAAAGTCCCCACAGCAGTGGAGCTCACCCTTGTGCCCTCCTCACATAATGGGGGAGCAGCACAGAAAGGCCGGGGTGCTGCCTTTGTAGCCACTCCAGTGTACTGAACTGAAGGAAGAGGACCAAGTGTGGAGCTGACCCATGGCAGGCACCACCTCACTACCCCTGCTCCTCCTGCCCGGCTTATCCTCTAAGAAAGTCTATGGAAGACATGACCCCCCCCCCCCCCACACACACACACACACACGTGGATGTGCTGCTGCTCCTGCAGTGAGGGGCTGGGCTGATTGGTCCAAGGCCTCCAGACGACCGCCTTGAATTGCAGGTGCAGCCTCAGGCTCTTCTCCCCAGACTCACTGCTAGCCCCATTGGCCCCTAGACCCTACTTTGCTTTCCTCCAATAGCTTGTTCCTCTGGACCACCAGCCTGCTGAAGCTGCTTTCATACTTCATACTACATATCTATCTATCTATCTATCTATATATATAGATATATATAGATATGACTTATTCATTTGTTGAGGAGGGACAGAACTGGAGTATCATTCTGGTTGGCACATGTGATGACCGGGATCAAATTCCAGTCTACATGCTTCCAAGTTCAACATTCTAACCACTGTATTACCTTCTGGGTGTGCTTTTTTTTTCTTCTTAAGAATAGTTTTATTCAGGGCTGGGTGGTGGTGCACCTGGTTGAACTCACATGTTACAATGCACAAGGATATGTGTTTGAGCCCCCAGTCCCTACCTGCAGGGGCAAAGCTTTGAGAGTGGTGAAGCAGTGTTGCAGGTGTCCATTTGTCTCTCCTCCTCTCTATCACCCCCTTCCCTATTGGCTTCTGGCTGTCTCTATTCAATAATAAAAAAAAAATTGGTTATTAAAAAAAAAATCCTTGTATTCCATGTCAGCCAAGTTTCACACAAGACAGAAGCCAGACCACTACTCTGGTACATGCAACTCTCTAGCCAGGACACTCGTGTGCAAATCCTCCATTCTACCAGCTAAGCTATTCCCCCAGCTACAGCTCTGGGTACTTTTTTAATAGCATGTCCTTCTATTAAGATCTTTCAGAACAAGGTCCTCTCTCTTCCCTGCTCTGGGACTTGCTCACACCAGAAAACGCTCTTGGGCTTTGCAGAGCCCCACCTAGACCAGGACTAGGCTGCAAGGACCCTGAGGCTGCTGGGGTTCTGTGCTGCATTGGGGCCTCACAGTTCCTGTGGCAGGGTCTCCCACCCTCCTCCCCACCACTCCATTCTGGAAGACACAGCTCAGACCCATCCTTGGTCTGCAAAGTACCATGCCAAGCCTTTCACAAACACAACTTCCCTGAGGCTCAATTTCCTTACCTATAAAATGGGGAGGGCAGTACCTACCTCATAGGACTGTGTGAGGATTACTTGAGCTCACGAGGTCAGGTGGCACTGCAGGAAACCCACCACACCCGACTTGCATCTCACTGCCAGGACTCACTCTGCTCTGCCTTCTCAGAGGGATTAGCTAAAACCTTCCCATTGTGAAGCCTGCCTTGCTATGTTTACCACGTCCTGGCCTCAACCCCAAGCCCTGGCCTGGCCCCCACAATTTGGTCACAAGACAGACTTGCATCAAGCTGAACGCCCCTCCAGCATAGTACTGCTCTTCTCCCCTTACCCCCACCTCACACCCCAACTTCACGCTCCACCTCCTCACCCTGAGTGCAGTCACAGCCCCAAGCCTGCAAGCTCAGCCAGTGCTGGGACAACACTGTTCTCTGGCCTGGGTAAGGGGGGTTACTGCAGAGACCAGGACAACAGCATAAGCAGCTTGGAGCCTTTTTATTAACAATTCTCCATACACAGAGATCTTTTCATTTCCTCTCCAATATAAATAAAACACATAGAACTCAACTCTTGCCTCTTAGAAGGCCAAAGGAGCCCAGGGAAGGGGTATACCAAGGTTTGCCTAGTTCCCTAGAGATGGGCATTTACTGCCTGGGGAGAGGGAGGTACTTGGCTATGGAGCCTGGCTGGACTGGTGAGAGAACACTGGTCCTAGGTAGGCCCCTCATTTCCCCCATCTGCCTCCTGGGTACCTGCTCAGGGTATAGAAAGATCTCTGTCTCCTATGGATCCTTAGCCCAGGCAGTCCCTAACTCTTGGGAAGCATCCTAGGATAGGAGATGCCTCTCCATCCTCATCGTCCCAATTACTGTACAGAGTGTTCCCAGGAACCATGCAATAAATAAATAAATACTTCAAAAAGGCAGGGTGGCTCCAGGGAAGAAGGGTGCCTGAGCCTGCTCATGGCTTAGGGAGAAAGACACTGAGCCCCCAAGAGCTCAGAATGAACATGGACTTGTAGGAGAGAGGATGGGGGCCCAACAGCCTTAGCTCCCACTGAATCTTTCCTCCTGGAGTTCAGGTCCCAGGTCCATAGTACCCCCCTCCCCAGTCCCCAAGGGCCCAGGGATCCAGGACCAGCACTCTGCCTGCCTGATCTCATAGTCCTTGGGATGGAGAGCAGGGGAAGGGGCCTGCAGTTATAGACCAGAGGAGGGGTGCCTGAGGCTGGGCAGAGGAGGCCAAGTGATCTGAGTGACCAGCATCTACCCTCTGGAGCTGAGGACAGCAGGGCTTCATGTGGGCTGAGATTCTGCACAGAGGCTGAGGTCCTCTGAGCTGAAGGCCCCCTACTTTTCTCTGAATACTGAAGGACTTTGCCAGGCCCCCCTATAATGCATTTTCTTGGGGGCCGGGGGTGGGGATGGAAACATCAGCTCTATTTCTAGAAGCACTTTTGGTCTTGTTCAGCCTGGATGCTCCCTCTACAGGAAAGATCCTGATGCCTGGAAGGGCATTCAAGCAGCAGAGTGAGGGTGGCACTCCCAAGACCTTCTGCAAGCTCTTCTGAGGCCAGGGGGTTGGCCCAACATCCATCAGGGGCAGAATTTCTTTTTCCAGTCTTCTTGCATCTCCAGTCTCGGAATTCCAGAGCAAGGGAGATGCGCTGATACTCACAGAACATCAGTGACCAGGCCTGGCTCACTGCTGCCCTCTAGCTTATGTTCTCTGCTCAGCCCTGAGCCAACGGCCAGCCCAGGGCAGAGCAGGGCAGCCATGACAGGCCAAGGGCTCCTCTCCCCTCAGCATTTGAGAGCAGCCATCACCAGCCATCTGCAGGAGTGGGAAGCAGCTCCAGGACCCAGTTGGAGACAGCAAGGGCATGAAAGGGAAGCCTACTAGCATTTGGGCAACACTGGCCTGGCACATGCCACATGGGGCTAGGATACGGAGAGTGGGTGTCCTACTGGTTGATCCCAGGGACCGGCACCTGCCTGGCCCCTGGCCTCTCTTCTCACTTGCTCAAGGTCTGGTTACACGAGGCACACACAAACACAGTCTCTCGCTGGGCTTCAGGGGCTGAAAAGGAGGAAGAAGTTGGTAAGATGTTTGTTCTGCCCTTTGGCTACCAATTTCTAGAACCTCTTCTCTGGCCCACCCCACCCCCCTGCAGTCCACACAGACCACCCACCACCCAGCCTCACTGAGCCTGTGCACTAGCCTTGGCACCCCAGGACTCTGGTGGTGACTATGCCAACAGCAGGCCTCTCCCAGGTGTTGCATACATTAGAAATTATCCTGGCACTGGAAGAACAATTTCCAAATGATTTTCTAAATCAAATACCAGAAGAAAAATTTCCAAAATGTTTTAATGGTGATTATCTGTGGGTGGTAAGATTACAAGATTATTTTTCTTTTCTTTCTCCTTCTGTACAGTAATTGCCAAATCTTCTAGAATCAGCATGTGCTACTTGCATGATCAGAAGGATTTAGAAAACAAAAGTTCATTTAGCCCCAACACACCTCACAAAGCAGCAGGCAGGGCACGCACCCCTTGCTCTGGGGACAGGCGTGTGCACCCACCTCAAGAGCACATGGCCTGGGAGTAGGGCGGTAGCGCAGCGGGTTAAGTGCAAGGACCAGTTAGGATCCCGGTTCGAGCTCCCGGCTCCCCACCTGCAGGGGAGTCGCTTCACAGGCGGTGAAGCAGGTCTGCAGGGGTCTCTCTGTCTCCCTTCCTCTCTCTCTCCCCCTTCTCTCTCAATTTCTCTCTGTCTCTATCTAATAACAAAATACACACATACACACGCACACACACACACACACACACGGACAAGGGAGAGCCCATGGCAGACTATCCTCTCACAAACACTAAGAATTTTTTCTTCTTTTGCTGTTCTGCATTTTTTATTGTTTTGTCTACAGTGAGCATGTCAAGTTTTTGTAGAAGGAAAAAAAAATAATGACTTTCTCATTCTGTACAAAGTCTGAGTAAGGTTAGGGGAGAAGAATAAGAGCCAGGATGGTGGCTTCCTCTGGGGAAGGCAGGCGAGGCCCTGAGGAACCTCCGTGGTGTTGCTAGTGCTATTTTTTTAATTCAGTGAAGCAGTGTCCATTATTGTACTTTGGAATTCAGATACATTAGATACATTATCCTGCATGCACCAGGTACCTCAGGGTTTTGTTTGTTAAGGGGGCACAGAAGGGGCGTTCCTGCCAATCGAACCAGGATCCCAAGTTCCCTGACATCTCCCTACCCCTTGCTCCTTCCCCACGTGCAGCACTGTCTTAGATGAGGCAGGAAGCAGCCAAGCACTCCCGCCGGCCTGCCCCCAGCTGCCTGCAGTGCTCACCTGTGGCCCCCATGAAGGACTTGGGCACCTTGAAGGAGCAGCACCGAGAGCAAAAGCTGTTCCCACAGTTACTGCAGCTCCGCTGTAAACAAGAGCCAAGGTCAATATCAGACACATGTTCCCCCCTGGGGTTCCTGGAGGCCCCAGAGCTCCCTGCTTCTCTCCAGCCAATGCCACTCAAGGAGCCTGGGACTAGTGTCGAGGGACGGCTGGTGAAGGCAGGGATGCTAGGTTGGGTGGCGAGGATGCCTGCTTAACTGAGAAGCCTCCGACCCCATGTCAGTGTGAAGTCAGACTACTGAGGATGCCCCTATGTCTCATTCCCTGCCCCCCAAAGCCCTCCAGGAAACTCACCCTCTTCTTCAGCACTGAGAAGGTAGCCGAGCAGCCTGTGCAGGTCCCTGAGAAACAGAGGTCACAGCTCAGCCTTGACCCAGTCAGGGCCTCCCAACTGACCCACTCCCTGCCTCTTCTAACTGGGGATACTAGGGATGCCCACCCATGTCAACATCTCAGCTAGAAGCAGTGAGCAAGGAATCAACCTTCAGATTGGACCTAGGGGAGGCTCAAAGTAAGAAGACTCTACCAGGAAGTGACATCTCCACACCACACAGTGCTATCAGGGGGGTCCTGCCCTGTGCTCAGATCCTCCACATGCAGGAGCCACTGAAATCAAAGAGCATCCAGAGAATCCATTCCTAGAAATGACACCAAGCTTGGGGGGAACTGACAACAAACACTTCACAGAAACAGCAGCTGCAACAAACTCGTAAGACTCCTTAAGTGTCTCCTACAAATACTATACCCACAGGTAGAAGCACAAACACTTGCTCAAACACCAGATTTCAGCCTTCTGTGGGCTCCAGATCTGGGAGAGTGCTTGGAAGCAGACTTCTGAAAAGACATACAAAGCACAAGACAGGGCAGGGACCTGAACAGGCAGAGCCAGTAAGATCACCACACTCCCGATGATGACAGAGGAGTCCATGGAAGGGAGGAAGCAATGGCTACAAAAGAGAAGAAAAGATGTGAAGAAGAATCATTCTTCCAGAGACTAAGTCAAGGCAGCTAGGAGTGGGCTGTGCTTTCCTGCCATCTAGGCTGCCAGGAAAGTCAAAGGTGGGACAGGCAGACCCAATAGGACACAGTCTGATGAATGAAGGGAGTTCAGAGTTGAGTGAAGACAATCAAGTGGATGGAGGCAAGCCGAGATCTGAGGAGGCCTTCTACACTGGGCCTTCTGCAGGCTCCAGAAGCAAAAACAAACCCCCCAGGAGAGCCGTGAAGGCTCCAAGAACTGTTCCTGAAATACTGATTTGGTCCAGTGCTAAAAATATGCACATAGGCAAAGAGCAGTGACCCAGGGAAGAAAAAGGCAGGGGGTCCACAGAGGTGCTCCCAGCAAAAAGCTAGAGAAGCTGTAAGGCATGTGGGTCCAGAGGGAAGCTGAGTCAGGGTCCAGAAAAGCCTGAGCAGTAAGGCTGCTGAAGGAGTGTTCTATGATTTGAGGTCCAAAGGTCTCCTATGATCTGGTATGAACAATTAATATGCCTGCCAGGTTCAGAGCACCAGATCCCTCACACAAAGGCCCCAAAGCTATAGTGACAGTCACATGCAGTCCCCTCCTCTGTCCCACCAGAATCACTTGCACAGTTCTTGCTAAGGGAGACTTCCTAGGTTCAAGGAAAGGAGATGCTAGCTAGATCAAGAAGAAATCTGAAGAGGCCAGGTGGTGGTACACCTAATTAAGTGCACACAGCAGTTTGCAAGGACCTAGGTTCAAGCCCCCAGTCCTCACTTGCAGGGGGAAAGCTTCACATGGTAAAGCAGGTCTGCAGGTGTCTGTCTGTCTCCCTACTGCCCCTCTTCCCTCTAAATTGCTCTCTTCCTCTCAAATAAAATAAAGTAAAAGAAGGAGGAAGATAATAAGAAGAAACTTGACGCCAAAGTGTTTAAAGTTAATGCCGTTGCTATCAGTTAGCTCATGGCCTCCGCAGAGGTAAGAGAAGAGCACAGTGGAGGCCACTGACTGGTGGAGCCAAACCAGGAAACAGGCTGGTCCATGACTCAGCGCCTCCCATCAAGAATGTGGGTGAGAGTTAGCCCATCTCTGCCTCACCTTAGCAAAGGGGCAGGTTCTCAAACAGGGGAAAGGAGCAGCCCAAGACTGACACAAGGTCCATGTGCCAGGACCCCTGTCAACTGGGCTGACTGCCAGGACCAAAGACCCAAAAGCAGCTCACAGCGTCATGAGACAAGCATGGACCTAAGCACAGGCTCTGGATGCTGACATTGGCTCAGACGGGTGCATGAAGGCCTGTGCCCCTGTTACTTTATCATCTACCAACATCCCGTCTCCACTCTCAGCAAGGTCCTGACAGCATGTGACAGGGCACAGAGGCAGCAGAGCAGGGGGGAAGTCTAGGGCTGCACGGGGCCTGCCAGGGAGGGGTAGCAGTCACGGAGTGCCCGAGACAGGGTGCTCCTTCTCTCAGGTCAGAGAAGCTCCTGAGCAATACATTCTCACTCCTCTAGGGGTGCCCCCTTCATCCACTGACCCCCAAAGCAACTCACCTCACTTTACCTTGACCTGAGGGAGGTCAGACCCAGGAGAGAGATGCCGCACCTGCCCTCACAGCACAGAGCTGGGAGGGCAACACTCAGGGCAGGGACCGCAAGCTACCTTGACTGACACAGAACCCAAGCCAAGAGGCGCTTATGGAAAGGATTCTCTGTCACTGCTTTCCTGTGGGGACCTGGTGAGACCCGTACCCATCCTGATGGTGATTATCTGAACCCAAAGCCAAGTAGAACAGACAAAAACCCTGGGCACTCCTGATGCCAGGGCGAGTGTAGGGTGCTGAGTTAGAAAGAGCCTAGGAGCCAGATCAGATGGCCTGGACCTGAGTCACCACTCACTCGACTGTGCACTGGCTGAAGGCTTCTGGAAAATCAATCTTTTAACCTCTAAAGTTGGAATAGCCCCAGGGTCTCTACTTGAATGACACAGACAGAGAATGCCATTTGCCAGAGCAGGAATCTTAATTTTTGTGCACTATCACCTGAAACTTCTTGACGCTGGCTGCCTCTAAGAGCTGCTTGCTCCTGCCCTATCTATCCATGTCAGCACTACAAGAGACAGTGCTCAGGGCAGGGCCCTGCACATAGCACTACGGAGTCAACAGTCACCATAAACAGAAGACAGGGCTAGTGCATGATGTGAAATAAACAGCGATACAAGAAGGAAGGAAGGAAGGAAGGAATGAAGGAAGGAAGGAAAGAAGGAAGGGAAAGCCCAAGACCTCTGGTAATACCAGTTGAGCTCCACGGACAGTCGGGTGGTGCCATGGTATCTCTCCTCTCTAACTCTCCCTCCCGTACCCTACTCTTCCCTCCCACAAAAAAAAAAAAAAAAAAAAAAAAAAGAAGAAGAAATGAAAAGAAACTGGTCTGGGAAGGTAGCATCATGCACACACCAGATCATGGCACTGCACTGCCAAATAATCTGTAACAACTCTGGGGAATAAGAACTATTACCATCCTCCTTTTACAGAAGGGGAAACTGAGGTACAAGGAAGTGAAGTGATTTGCTCAAGGACACCCAGCAGAGCTACAATATATACCAGGGAGTCACCCTCTACTCTATTAGCCACTGAGCTACGATGCCTTCCATGGTGTCACCTAGTTCAGAGTTCTCTCGTCCTCTCTCTCTCTCCTTCTCCCTCCCCCTCTCCTGGAGTGATATTTCTGGAACTGAGCATCTTGGCTTCCTGAACACTGAAGCTCCACAGGACAAAGGGACAAGAAGGAACCCACATTCCGTAACACAGTGTTTACTACCCTCCCAGGACCCCAGGGCCATAGCTTCAGTTCACACACTTGTCACAGACCAGTACCCACAACCCCAAGACCCTGGCCCCCGTGGCACCCGTCCCCCATCCCCCGCTGTACCGAAGTTGTTGGTTGGGTAGCGTTTGCGAAGCCTCTCTGTGAGCCGCGACACCTTGCTGCGCAGCACCTCGTTCTTGCTCAGGAACCCATTGTCCTGCAGGACCAGTTCATCCTCTGCTGGGCACGGGGCACAGTCATCATCCTCCTGCGGGGACAGCTCCTTCTAGTCCTGCCCACCACTTAGCAGGGCTCCGGGACCTGCATGCTGAGGCACCCCAGCAGGGAGAACCCCAGGAGGCGGGAAACTGACCCGACAGCCTCCTGCCACCCAGCCCCTCCTCACCATGGCTCCCTCCTACTTACCAGCACCACTAAGTGGGTCTCCTGCCTCCCAAGGTGCAGAGAGAAAGGAGAGAAAACAGAAAGATAGCAAGGAAGAGGAAGCTGCTAAGAGGGGGGCAGGGAGACACAGAAGCCCTACTCTGAATTCTGCCTGCGCACACCCCAGAGGGTGACTCTAACAGAGGCTTCTATTAATAGGACCCCAACATCAAGTGAGTGAGAAAGCTGCCTGGGGAAAGCTCTGCACTGCTTTCCAACTGGATAAAGTTAATTTGGCGAGTCATGATTTTCATGAAAAGAACAAGAAAGGAAATATTCCTTATAATTTATTTTTTGGGAAACTTGTCTCACTTGACTTTGCATATTTTATAGCTACTGATGTGAACTGGATTATGACATAAAATGTATTTCTTGCTGCAGGGTTGCTACCGCAGTCCAGTGCCTACAATCATGTGAAGGCCTTAGAGCAATATTCAAACAGCTGAAACAGTAACACCAACATGGATGAGGCCAATGGGAGCGTGAAGATGACTGGGTGGGAATAAGGGTCCCATTAAGACACAGAAGACCCCCTATTATGTCTCATTTTCCACTTTAAAAATAGGCATAAGTAGAAATTATTTCATATATACCTAAAGTAGATTTCCTAGCTTTTTCCAAAATGGAGACTCCAAATAACATCTGCTACATTCTTACCTTTAGGTTCCTGATTATTAAACAATTTGTTCTGCTTTATATCTTAATGATTTTTAGCCACCAAGTTGCAGATGCTGCCATGATGCCAACCTGACTTCCCTTGGCAGATGACCCTACCAATGTGTCCTGGAACCCCACCTCCCCAGAGCCTTGCCCCACTAGGGAAAGAGAGAGACAGGCTAGGAGTGTGGATTGAGCAGCCAACACCCATGTCCAGTAGAGAAGCAATTATAGAAGCCAGACTTTCCACCTTCTGCATCCCATAATGATCCTGGGTCCATACTCCCAGAGGATAAAGAATAGGAAAGTTTCCAATGGAGGGATGGGATGTGAAACTGGTGGGAACTGTATGGAATTGTACCCCTCTTATCCAATGGACTTGTCAATCACAAATCAATAAAAAAAAAAATTTTAACTAAAAAAAGAAAAAAAATTACTCCATTATGTACTATAATATACTCCTATTTAAAAATAATAAGAGTATAAACGTACCAACACATGAGCCAGGATTCAGCTGAAGGGACAACAGGGGGTGATGAGAGAACAATTCTGAAAGAGACTGTCACTCCCCAGCTACACTGACCTTACAGGCACAGGGACCCCAGTGCTCCTGATTTTTCAGAGAAAGTGAAAATCCTGAATTTTCATTGAAATCTCCCCTACTTTTAGGAATTAACATAAAAAATAATTTTACATGCTTGCACGCCAAATAAGAATCTTCTGTAAACAGCACGGTCACACAGCTTAGACCTCTGTCTTACACTAGGAAGACTGTTTAATTTTCTCTGATACAGCACTTGGTCTTACAACTACTTTCTCCAATCTCCCCTCCCCATCTCCCAGAGGGATGACTTAGCAACCTCCTTCTGCAGCACAGCAGCCAAACACGGTACTGCCTCCTCCAAGTCTGCCTTCCCCACATCAAAGGTGCCAATCCCCATCTCCAGCCAAGGCGGCAACTGGTCCATTGCTCCTAGAGGCATTGTCTAGAGCCTTTCAGAGACATCCCTGCCTTGAGCACCAAGGATTCATGACTGGATGAGCAACAGCACCAGGGGAAGTTCAGGGTCACCCTTTCAACCAGTGAGTTCTAATTCAGAGCAAGTTTCAGCTTCTCTGTGGATATGAAGGAATTAGAAAATCCCAGGTTTGGAATGTGAGAAACTCCATGACTGCAAGACCACCCAAATTCTAGCCTGGTCAGTTGAGGGTGCTTGAAGAAGGCCACCCACCTCAATCGCATCTTTAAACTCCTCATCAGGCTCAGCCTCCTCGGCCTCCTCCACACTGCCTGGTGTGAGGTCCTGGAAAGAGAGAGAGAGAGGCTGTTACAGGAGAGAGAATGTAGCCCTGGGCCCAAAGGTTGAGACAAAAATCCAGTTTTCCCTTCAAATCCAGTATTCCCTTCAAATCCAGTATTCCCAGAAAAGATAGCATGACTTTAAGACAGAGGGATGCTACCAGAAGGGGCACTGGGACCTGGCAGGGACAGGGAGAAGAGACGGGCAATAGCTGTACGGCACAGTTGTTGAGACACAGGCTCCAGAACCACAGGGTCCGAGGCTGGGTCTGACCCTACCATTTCTGGGCAACTGTGTGCATTCACCTCTCCTCTGCAAATCAGGACATAGCTCTCAGGTACTATCTACACAACACTTGGAACAACGTGCAAAGGAAACAGTAAAGCAGAGCAGCTGCAGAGCCTGTTCCAGTGCCCCAGATGGTGGGGGTGACTCACCTCTGTAGGTGTGGACACGGGTGTGCTGTCTGGCAGAGCACTCTTCCCCCTAGCATCTGGTGGGGGTGGGCTTTCAGTGGTACTCTCTTCCTGCGTGGGGTTCATTCGTCGCTTCAGGGATGTCCTATACTCAGACACCACTACAGAGGGCAACAAGAAAAGGGCGGGAGGCAGAAACAGGCTGGAATGAGGAGCGTGCTGGGGGAACCCACTTCTGCAGCCGCCCAGCTTCCTTTAGTACCCCACTTTCTGCTGCAGGAAGAAGTCATCTCCTACCTCTGAAGACCTCACCTAATCTCAACCTCACAAACAAAACTGAGATGCTACCCCGTGAGACTGCTGGAGACTAAATGTAGTAAGTGGCTGATAAATTACACTTCTGTAATTAGTTACCCAGCCACAGGGAGGAAAGCAAATAGAGTAATCACCCAAATATATGTACAGGCCTGGGCTCCTGTGACTAAGGGCCTCTCTAGACTGCCTCCCTGCTTCAGTAGCCAGACAGCACATGGGGACTCTGGGGTCACATAGAGATGTGGCAGCAACTCCAGGTGGCTACGTCCTGGCGGGTGAATGGCAGCACTGGGAAAATATCCTCCCTCATCTCCCAGAAGTCACTGATTCATCGGCCTTGGGAAGGGAGAGGAAGCCCTACAGTAGGCGCCTAAAACTAAACCACCTCACAACACTAGCATGGTGCTGCCCCCTGGTGGAACGTATGCCACATGTGATCAGCAGCAAAGAGAGAGAGGGAGCCAACCCAGCCCTCAGCACAGGCCTGGCCCCACACCTGTCAGGCTCTGCAGAACTTACCTCGAAAGAACTCCACATTCCCCAGAAAAAGTGTGCTGTTTAAAAGGGCAAGGACCCAGCAGAGCGGCAGCAGATACAGCATGCAAACCGTGCCCAGCAGAGCCCCATAGAACCTAGATCAACAGAAAGCAATCAGGTTAGACATTCATAAGATCAGAAGGACACAGATTTTGAGCACACCCACAATGGGACCATCTAGGTGAGAAACTTCCCTGTGTACAGTTAATAACCTGACAATATCTAGCCTAACAAGCTGCAAGTAAAGTAAGGAGGGAGGATTTACAACTGGCAGTAAGTCACTGGGTGCTCACTGTTGGCAGTGAGGAAGATGTGACAGTGATCGAGGCAGGGGCCACATCAACAGTTTGAGTCCAACACTCATCACTCCTCAGGCTCTGAAGCCTAGGCTAAAACAGAATAGGACTATAATCCAGTTCTCTAAGCACTGTTTCCTTCACATGTCAAACAGTGCCTGCCTCACAAGGTTGCAATAAAGAATGAGATAAAATAATGGGAAGCCCCGAGCACGGTGACTGACACAAGGTGAAAACTAAATGAATATTACCTGTTATTTTTGTTCACATGTATTTAATAAGCATCAAAAAAATTCATTCCATGTAACCCAACTGTTCTGTTCTAGATTTTATTCTAAAAATAACATCCCCCCCCAATTAAAGCTAAACCATGATTCAAGAGGTGGTGTAGTGGATAAAGTATTAGGACTTTCAAGAATGAGGCCCTGAGTTCAATCCCCAGCATCACATGCACCATAGTGATGCTCTGGTTCTATCTCTCTCAACCTCTCTTCCTCTCTCTGATAAATAAATCTTGAAAAAAAATAAATAAATAAAGCTAATCCCATATAAATGTTCCCTACAGGGTTAGTAATAAAAAGAAGAAATGATTGTGTATTAAGAAAATGGTATGGGATGATCTCACTCTCAGGCAGAAGTTGAAAAACAAGAGCAGAAGAGAAAACACAAGTAGAACCTGAACTGGAGTTGGCGTATTGCACCAAAGTAAAAGACTCTGGGATGGGTGGGGGGGAGAGTACAGGCCCAAAAAGAATGACAGAGGACCTAGTAGGGGTTGTGTTGTTATGTGGAAAACTGAGAAATGTTATGCATGTACAAACTATTGTATTTACTATTGAATGTAAAACATTAGTCCCCCAATAAAGAAATTTTTTAAAAAAGAAAATGGTTCCATAAATTAGCCTACATTAATATCTACAGTAAATCATCTATATTGGAAATAGTTCCAAAGTTACACAACAAATACCATTTACATGAGAAAGAAAAAAATACCTCATATATCACACTATGAAGCTATAAATTCATAAAGTATACACATCTGAAAAATTGTAATTTAAACAGATCAGACTGGGGACAGTAGAGGACAGTAGCTCGGCTGGTAGAGGACTAGCCTGAGATTGCTGGTTCCATCCCCAATGTTACACATACCTGAGTGGCACTCTGACTTCTCTTGTCTCTCACATGAAACTCGGTCTGTATCTCATACAAACTAAATTTTAAAATACATGTATTTTAAAAATAAAAGAAAAAATAAACATGAGATTGGGATCGGGAGGGGCCTTCTCGAGGCTGCTGGCATTACTGGGGCTCAAGTCACAAATTCTTCAGGGCACTGGGGGTGGGCACTCACTGTGAAGATACAATGGGGTTCTCCCAGTGCAGTACACGGTAGGCAGCTTCACAGGTGCAACAAAGGCGGCTCAGGAAGGCCTCCAACTGGACCAGGCTGCAGACATGGGCGTAGGTGAGAAGCACGTCCTGCTCATTCAGTCACGTGATGTGACAGAACTCTTGGGCAGCAAAGCCAAGGCTTCACAGGTACGGCTGGCTGGGCCCAGACTATCTCTCCCCAAACTCAGTGGAGACAGAGAGGGTGAGAGAAACCACACACATTTCAGCCCCTATCTGGGAGCCCCTGCTGAAATGGACAGAGGGCAAAGGCTCCTGCTCTGGTCTCTTCCTCAAGATACTGAGCCAGCTACTTAAATTCCAGGGTTACTGTTTCCTCATCTAGAAAATGAGCAGCAGGTACCCACCTTACCAACAAACTGGAGCTATAAGGATACATGGAAGAATATAGATTAACATGTCTCCACCTGAACTATAGAGGAGACTCACCTGGAGAGTTGTTACAGTTTGTTTAGTTTGTTTTCTGCCACCAGAATTATCACTAAGGCTTGGTATTAGCACTGTAATTCCACTGCTCCCAGTGGCCATTTTTTCTTTTTCTTTTTTATATTTGTTTATTTTCCCTTTTGTTGCCCTTGTTTTTATTCTTGTTGTAGTTATTGTTGTTGTTGTTATTGATGTCATCGTTGTTGGATAGGAGAGAGAGAAATGGAGAGAGGAAGAGAAGGCAGAGAGGGGGGAGAAAAAGATAGACACCTGCAGACCAGCTTCACCACCTGTGAAGTGACTCCCCTGCAGGTGGGAAGCCGGGGGCTCAAACCAGGATCCTTACACAGGTCTTTGTGCTATGCGCCACCTGCGCTACCGCCCAACTCCCCCATTTTTTCTTTTTTTTTTTCCTTCATTCTATTTTCTATTGAATAGAACAGAGAGAAATTGAGAGAGGAAGGAGCAGAGAGGGAGAATTCAGGTCTCTGCACATGGCGACAACACACAGCTGTATTGTACACAGCCTACTGGGGTTATCATCATCTAAGTCATTGACCGAGATAACGTTAACTGATACATGACTAGACAGCCCATTGAGTAAAATTAAAATTTCATGTTCAGATAGAAGGAAGAAAAGAAAACTCTTTCTCATAAAGAATGCTAGCTCTTAATGAAAAATCACCTTCATGAACTCCATAGTAGTAAACTGATGAAGGCCCATCAAAGAATTTAAAAGTAGTGGGTCAATGTGTGAAGAGGAGAAAGGTATTTACATAGTCTCCCAAGTACTAACTCCAAAGGGCAAAACTATCATCTTGGTGACTCACCTGGCGGAGTGCATATGTTACAATTTCCCGACACCCAGGTTTGAGCACCTGGTCTCCCTTGTAGGGGGAAACCTTTGCAAGTAGTGAAGCTGTACTGCAGGTGTCTCTCTGCCTTTCTCCCTATCACCCCCTTCCCTCTTGATTTCTGGCTGTTTCTATCCAATAAATAAAGATAATTTAAAACAGAAAAACTGTCATCTTATAGAGACCTTAATCAAGTGATTCTGAGTGTCTCCTGTGAAAAGACAGACAGACTGACATCAGGTGTCTCCTGATGTGATACAACTTGTTACCCAGTCATATTCCTTCAAAACATGCATAACCTGAGTCTAGTCACCTGGAGCCAAACAACTCCATCTTGGGGGTATAGCTCAGGGGTAAAGCATTTGACTGCAAACAACCCCATCTCAGAGAAATTCTACAAAATCCTAGTCTTTCAACTAAAGCTAAAATCGTAACTTTAAAAGCTAAAAATAATAACTAATTCTACAAAATAAATTGTCCTACTAAAAATGTCAACTTCATGATAATCTAATAAAGAAAATATTATAGGTTACAGATGACTAAAGATAAACATAAACTAAACACAATATGATTTTAGATTAGATTTAGGATCAGAAGAAATTAACACTTAAAAAACCTCATTGATACCACTGGTAAAATTTGATTGGAACTATTGATATATATTAGATATAGTAATAATGTTAATGTCATCAGTAGCAAATTTTAAATTTATTTTATTTTTTTGCCTCCATGGTTATCACTGGGGCTTGGTGCTGGCACTACAAATCCATGGATCCTGGCAGCCATTTTTTTTTTTCCATTTTAGGACTGAGAGAAACTGAGAGAAGAGGGAGAGATAGAGGGAAAGAGACAGAGATACCTCCAGACCAACTTTGTCACTTGTTAAGTGTCACCCTGAAGGTGGGGAGCCAGGGGCTTGAACCTGGATCCCTGCATGGGTCCTTGTACTTAGTACTGTGTTCACTTAACTGGGTATGCCACTGCCTGCCCCCCCACTCAAATTTTCCAATTTTACTGTTAGGATGATGGAAACATAAGAAAAAAATCCTTGATGTTAGAAAGTGCAGACTTAAGTATTTAGGGTAAATAGGCAGATGCTTGCAACTTTCTTTCTTTTTTTTAAAATTTTTTAAATATTTATTTATTCTTTTGTTGCCCTTGTTTTATTGTTGTAGTTATTACTGTTGTTGTTACTGATGTCGTCGTTGCTGGATAGGACAGAGAGAAATGGAGAGAGGAGGGGAAGACAGAGAGGGGGAGAGAAAGATAAATACCTGCAGACCTGCTTCACCACTTGTGAAACAATTCCCCTGCAGGTGGGGAGCCGGGGGCTCAAACCGGAATCCTTATGCTGGTCCTTGCACTTTGCGCTTAACCTGCTGCACTACCGCCCGACTCCCTCAACTTACTTTCAAATGGCCTAGAATGTAAAACTATTATCAGTGTGTAGACATAAGTCAGTACAGAAAATGTAATAATTGTTTGATCTAATTAAAGGGTTTGTGGGAGGTCTTTGTATTAGTCTGGCACTCATTCTGTAAGTTCAAAGTCATTTCAAAAAGTTTTTATTGTTGATTTTTTTTGGAGGTTTTAATAAATTTATTTGAAAATGAACTTCTGTGAAAACAACACATTGGGGAGTTGGGCGGTAGCTCAGCGGATTAAGCGCATGTGGCGCAAAGTGCAAGAACCAGCATAAGGATCCCAGTTCGAGCCCCAGCTCCCCACCTGCAGGGGGGTCACTTCACAAGCAGTGAAGCAGGTCTGCAGGTGTCTTTCTCTCCCCCTCTGTCTTCCCCTCCTCTCTCCATTTCTCTCTGTCCTATCCAACAAAGATGACATCAATAACTACAACAATAAAAAAAAAAAAAAGGGCAACAAAAGGGAATAAAAAAAAAAAAAGAAAACAACACATTGAAGAGTCCTAGGTCTTCTTTCAACTAAAGACTTGCACACACGGCTCCCCAGGTGAGCGCAGAGGCAGTGGTACATGCAGTAGATTGTTGATTTTTAAGCCACAGATATGTAAGCATCACTCCAGGTAACTGACTCAGAACTGCTAGGGTGGGGCCCAGGCCTCTGTTTAAGATGTTTTTGTTGAAGCTCTACAGATGGCTGGCTGTGCTGTCTGGGACAGATGAGAAGCCCTGCTATAACATCTAGAGAGCAGGGTGGGTTCAAAGGGCTCAGTGAATGCCAGATGCCACTAAGTCCCCACAGTTAATATTATTCTGAATATTAAGATGCTAAAATCTTAAGATTACTCCTCAGAAATACCAAAGCTGTCACATATAGTAAATGGAAGAGCCAGGATTTGAACCCAGGCAGTGTCCCATGCATATGTCTAGACCCTAACCTAGGGACATCAACAACAACAATAACTACAACAACCCCTCAGTAGAAAGAAAACAAGCAGTGAATCTACATCAAGAGTCTCAACCCAGCTCGGTCATCTTCAAGTTCTGTAAGCCAGTGCCCTCATCCACAAATGGAGGTTATTAATAGCAGTTACCTCCCAGAACTACTAAAAAAGGTAAAAGGAAGTAGCAGTTGTGGTTTGCCTAATACAATGCCCACATTGCACAAAGCAAGCTCTCAGTGCAGTGGCTGTTGTTACGCTGCCTCCTGGGCCCTTTCCCTTCCATACTCACAAGCTCTTCACCTCTGCCACGGCTTCAGGGCGAGACAGACGTACTCTCTGTAGGTCCTCCTGCCTCACGCTGTGATATTTTCTCCGCATCAGCTCTGACTCAGGCAGCCGTGTCCGGCAAACCTCCTGAAGGTAGCCCAGCAGTGCAGGCACTGAGATCACCAGGGCGCCCACTGAGTACCAGGCACCTGTGGGGCCAGCAACACTACAGGTGAACAGGCAGCAAGGGCTGGAGAGTCTGCCCACCCAGATGTCTTCAGACTCACCGTCTGGACTCCTCCAGGGCTCTGCCCGAGAGGCCTGCCCCCATCACCCATTCAAACAGTATCTCCTCCTCACTCTCCAACCCCCTTAACCCAGAACTTATCATCACATGGCATATTACAGGTACAGTCACGGTCTCCTCTGTGCAAGTGTATTCTTCAGAACTGGGACTTTAGCATCGCTGTCAGCCAAACCCATGTTTTAATATAACAAAACCTATGCTAGCACTCAGTAGGTGGCTCGTGCCTGAAATCTGATCCCCGGGCACTCCCTATGGACAGGGAATCTGACCTTTGGGCCAGTGAGGCAGACTAGAACCCTTTTCTCTGGCTCTTAGGACACCACAGACCACTGGGGATTGAGAAATGGTGAGACTGAGATAAAACGCAAAAGAACTTCTTTCATGTGCCATGGCACCCCCAAAGTAGCTGACAGAGCACTGGGTGCAGGGTGAATATTTGCTAAATATCCGCCATGTGAACTGATGCACTTTAGAATCACATTTAGAAAATCTAACTGCGGGAGTCGGGCAGTAGTGCAGCAGGTTAAGCACACGTGGCGCAAAGTGCAAGGATCAGCGTAAGGATCTCAGTTCGAGCCCCCGGCTCCCCACCTGCAGGGGAGTCTCTTCACAGGTGATGAAGCAGCTCTGTAGGTGTCTATCTTTCTCTCCCCGTCTTCCCCTCCTCTTTCCATCTCTCTGTCTTATTCAACAATGACGACATCAATAACAATAACTACAACAATAAAAAAAAAGGACAACAAAAGGGAATAAATAAATAAATAAATATTAAAAAAAGAAGAAAATATAACCGCTTGGGAAGGATATGAGTTTAAGTTGGCAAAAGAAAAATCCTACTGGAAGCTGGGTGGTAGCGCAGCGGGTAAAGCGCAGGTGGCGCAAAGCACAAGGACTGATTAAAGATCCCGGTTCAAGCCCCCGGCTCCCCACCTGCAGGGGAGTTGCTTCACAAGCGGTGAAGTAGGTCTGTAGGTATCTGACTTTCTCTCCCCTGTTTTCCCCTCTTCTCTCCATTTCTCTCTGTCCTATCCAACAACAATAACTACAACAATAAAAAAAAAGGGCAACAAAAGGGAATAAATAAATAAAAGAAAAAAAAAGAAAAATCCTACTAAGAAACAGAAGGTGCTATTTCATGAAAGTTGTGTTATTTTCAACCCAATGAATCCATATCTCCATAGGAAACAAAGGAGATTGAGAAGTGAATCAAATAGCCGTATGCACACGAGTAAGGGATCCAGCTGGTCAGGACACTTTTCCCAAGCCCTGCATTCATTTCCCCTCAGGGGCTTAGCTTTATTTGCAGCCATCTGCTATTACCAACCAGGGGAAGGGCTGGGTGACAGTATTCCCTGTCATAAAAAGTCTACAAGAGACCTTTTCCATGGGACTCCTACAGCTGACCATCTGACCATATCTACCTCAAAGGTTTCATACACAAAACCCTCGCTGCTGGTGACTCCCTGTTGGGTTTATTTGCTGAGCCAGAAAAATAAACAGGCTAGCAAAAATCCTTTTTTCTTTTCTTTTCTTCACCAGAGTACTTATTGCTCAACTGTGGCTTATGGTGATGCGGGAGGAGATTGAACCTTAGGAAAAAATCCCTTATTAGCTCATTCTTCTGGTACCCTCACACTCCCATATGATCCGAGTCAATTTGAAAAAAGAAAAAAGGAAAAAAAGTTGATTATATCAATAAACAAGAAGAAAACAATAACAGATACCCTGCAATACTGCTTACTCAGCCAGGAACTGTGCTGTGTTAGACACAGATTATCTCATCTTTACAACTACCCTCTAAAGACAGTTATTATCTTCCTTTAGAGAAGAGGAAAATTTAGCCTGAGCAGACAGATTAAGAACCTGCTTGAGAGGACCAGTGAGGTACCAGCCTGTCAGAGTATCAACATGTATGCCTGAGGCCCTAGAGACCACAGGTTCAACCTCTGGCACCGATCTATGCCAAAGCTGAGTAGTGCTCTAGTGTGTGCACACCCTCCCTCTCTCTCTCATAATTAAAAAGAAAAACATGTCCAGGGTCACACCAGCAGTCTAGCCAGAATTCCAGGCCAGAGGACCCATGTTCTGCTGAAGTAAACACAGAGGGAGGCTTGTAGGGCAAGAACAGCAGCTTCTTCACACTGGGCTGCTTATTGAATTTCCTCCGCAACCATCACAAAGCACCCCTGGCCCCTGGAAGCAGTTCTTACCTTCATTCAATGTGAGGAACAAAATGTTGAGGCCAAGGCAGGTCAGCAAGGAGCACAAAGGCATCTGCCACCTGCAACACAAAGAGTCTGGTCACTAAAGACAACCACTGCTCCTGTGGATTGTGCATACACACACACATGAATGCTCACGCACACACACACACAAACAGTCAAAACCAGGAGCAAGAGCAGGGTGTGTGAAATGCCAGTGGGTGAAAAGCAGTTCTCTCACTCCATCAAGTGACTGGGAGAGAAGTTAAGGTCACACATTAAGCTGTGGGGTGTGAAAGGTCATTCATTTCCTTAGAAATAAAAGACCCATAGAGAACTAAGTCTAAATAAAGGAAAAACGATTTATAGCCTATGTAGTAGGAAACCCAGTTAATACTGTTTAATCTGTTTTGTAAAGTTCTACTCTCTTTAAAAGGTAACGATGACATACTTTCTTCTTTATAGTTTTTACTTTTATCATTTCATAAAAACATATCCACTGCATAAGATTCATCTAATAAGTAACTGAAAAGAACCAAATGTGGAGGATTTTACACCATTTGTAACGTTCTCTTTTTTTTTATTTCTGTAATTTTCAGAGATTGAGTTATTTTATAAACTTGGCAAGAAAAAAAAAAAGATGAGGATGATGAAGCCAGTAAGAACAGTTTACTGTTCTCTCAGTAAACATGCCATTAGTTGAACTGGAAACAAACCCCATCCCCATAACGACTAATGGCACCCTATCCCCCAAAAGAGAAGAAACTTGGGTCGTTTAGGACAAGGAAATATATCTGCCCTAGTGCCTGATAATGGTGATTTAAGAATGGGGAAAGAAAAAGAGAGTAATAAAAGCACTATACATACGTTCTAAAGAACAGGGTTAATTAGGATCCACCAGCATATCAGATTTCAGGCTCAGGGGGAAAAAAAAACTAGTATAGCCACTGGCCCTTTGGAATATAACTAAAATAGGCCTACTAGCTATCTACAAAACATAGATCCCATCCTAACTCTTCATCTGCACTACTCCAGCCTTTAGGTTCATGATTAGTCAACAACTTGTTTGGCTTTGTATGTTAACTCTCTTTGCAGCCACCAGGTTCCAGATGCTACCACAATGCCAACCAGACTTCCCTGGACAGACAACCCCACCAATATGTCCTGGAGCCCCGCCCACTAGGGAAAGAGAGAGAGAGGCTGGGAGTATGGATCGACCTGTCAAACCCATGTTCAGCAGGGAAGCAATTACAGAAGCCAGACCTTCCACCTTCTGCATCCCACAATGGCTTTGGGTCCATACTCCCAGAGGGTTAAAGAATAGGAAAGCTATAGGGGAACGGGACGAAATATGGAGTTCTGGTGGTGGGAACTGTGTGGAGTTGTACCCCTCTTATCCTATGGTTTTGTCAGTGTTTCCTTTTTATAAAATAAATAAATAAATAAAGATGAACCACAGAGAAAGACAAATATTGGGATGTCGGAAAAGTCATGACTTATTTTTCTATGTTTTTTAAAAATTAATTTTATTTTTTTTCCATTTTGTTGCCCTTGTTTATCATCATCGTTCTTGTTGGATAGGACAGAGAGAAATGGAGAGAGAAAGGGTAGACAGAGAGGAGGAGAGAAAGACACCTGCAGACCTGTGAAGTGGCTCCCTCTGCAGGTGGGGAGCCGGGGGCTCGAGCTGGGATCCTTACACCTGGTGCCATGTGCGCTTAACCCACTGTGCTACCACCTGGCTCCCTTTCTATGTTTTTCTATGCAAAAATGCATCATTGGTAAAAACCCAACAAAAGAATAAACAGGCAAATTGTTGGAAACAATATATTCTGAACTTAAATACATTTCTTTTGCCCTAATCAAGGTATTTCACAGTAACTATATGAGGTTAAATAATCGACGTGCTTTTTTTCTTTTTAACAGAAGTTATAAATGAGGCCAAACAGCTCACTGAGTAGGGCACCCGCCTTATCAGGCCTGCAGCCACAGTTAAGGCCTGGCATCACATGGGAAGATAAGACGGCACAGTGAGAAGCTCCAGTGGCATGGTATTTCTCTGGCTCTTGTATATATGAATGAAACATGGACCCAATGCCGTGAAACAATGAATGCATGAGGCTCCGGCAACACCAAAAATGAAAGTTGTGAATAATGGAATAAAATGATTTCTGCCTTTCTCTTAAAATTCAACACACTCACAACCCTAATTAGGTTTCAAAACCATCTAGAGACAGCTACTAGAAGAAAAGCAGATTAAAAATCAAGTCTGAAGCCAATCTCACTTTAGAAATAAAAACATCACACAATTGCTTTCATCTTAAAGCTTCTCCCACTTGTCTTTACCAGCATTTACATTGTGGAAAGCTTACCTAGGGGTGCAGATGGCCTCAGAGGAGAGGAGTCTTTAAAAATCTACCACAGCTCTAGGCTTCAGACCTCATAACCAAAGCTCAAGATTACGTCCCTCCTCAAAGTCAAATCCTCTTTACTAAGAAAAGGACCATCAAACTCGCAGACTGATCTGACAGCCACTTTGACAAACCAGTGCACCCTCTCCCAGTGGTGCAGAGACCACAAACGCCTGGGGACTTGCAAAGACCACTGCTGCTTCTTCAGTAGCTTTAATCAATCCCACCACATTCTCAGACTCCTAATTTCATAAAATGGAAAAAAAGGGGGTAGTGCACCTGAGTTCAAGCCCCAGATCCCCACCTACAGGAGGAAAGTTTCAGGAGTGGTGAAGCAGGGCTACAGGTGTCTCTCTGTCTCCCATTCTATCACCCCCTTCCCTCTCATTTTTTTCTCTGTCTCTATCAAATAAATAAAGATAATATGAAAAAATATTTTTTAAAAATCCTAAGTAGTGTCAAGAAGCACCAAAAGACTCATGGTAGAAAAGAAGAGCAATGTGGTTTGGGAGGTGGCGCAGTGAAAAAGCTTTGGACTCTCAAGCAGGAGCTCCTGAGTTCGATCTCCAGCAGTACATATGTGCCAGAGTGATGTCTGGTCCTTTCTCCTCCTATCTTTCTCATAAATAAATAAATAAAACATTAAAAAAAATGAAGAGCAAGCTATTTTTAATGTTTATGCTCAGCCACAAAAGCAACACACACACACACACACACACCAGAAAGCACCCCCTTCCCTAAGGAACACAAAGTTTATTTTAGCTAGCTGATTGTGATGGGATTATGAGACCTTCCTCATATAATCTCCCTATTTTCTATTGTAATCTAACAGAGTGATTCGTAAAGATCCTAACTTTGAGAATAGCAACTAATTCAACTCTAGGAATAATGAAAGGCATCATAGAGCAAACAAGAAAAATGTAAGGCTTTCAACAGTTAAAAAATATATTTCCCACTATTTCTAGACCAAGGTAAAAATGAATACCCAGTAACAAGACAACTTAAGAGGTGAACCCAGCCTCATCCCTATCTCTCCTGGGTATCTTAGGGGGCTGAAGTTCTTTATGAGGACCTTAAGTAAACTAGATCCTTCTCCCCCAGAAATATACACACATACACATATGCATAAGCTGTTGCAGACTTGTTGACTCCTATAGCTCTCTTCACAGGTTCCAGATTAAGCATATCTGTCCTGGGTGACTGGCTAAACAAGTTATGGAACATATACTTCATAGAATACTACTGTGCAATCAAAAAAAGACATTATGTGTCCTTTTGGTCAAAATGGATGGTACTGGAGGTGATTATGCTTAATGAACTAAGTAAAGAGCTGAAAGACACAACTATGAGATGATTTACTCATGTGGAATCTAGAAAACTCATACACATGAACGTACATAAAAGGGAGGAAGGAAGGAAGGAAGGAAGGAAGGGAGGAAGGAAGGAAGGAAGGGAAAGAAAGAGCAAAAGCCTGTCCTTGAAGACAATCAAGCTTTATACAACTCCAAATGCAGTACTATAATAGGAATTCATGGCCTTAAAATTTTTTTTTAAATTTTAAAATTAAAAAAAAATTTTTTTTGTTTACATATAATACAACCTTTAAACCTAACTTCTAGTTTGCAACATGAGGAAACAACCAGACAAACCCAGGTAGGAAATTCATCAGAACAGTCAGCTGAGTCTTATTAGCAAATCAGTGTCATGCAATAAGAGACCATTTCAGACTGAAAAAGACTTAAGGGGCATTTTAATCATATAAAATGCATAGTCCTGGATTGGAATCTGATTTAACCAAAACTGTTATAAATGCCCTTCTTGAGACAACTGAGGAAATCTGAATATGAACTAAGTATAGAATGGCATCAAAGAATTCTGTTTTTGTTTTTTTTCAAGTAATAAGAATTTGAGAATTTCTGGTAACTTGGCAATTATCATGTCCCTTGATTTTACTGAGTATTATTTTACTTAGTGAAAAAAGTCATTTATAGACAAACTGAAGTAGCTAAGGAGTGGAATAGCACTTATTTGCAATTTAATTGTCTTTTTAATTTTAACCAGAGCTCTGCTCAGCTCTGGCTTACGTGGGTGTTGAACCAGGGACTTCAGAGCCTCAGTCATGAAAGTTTTTTGTATTACCATTATGCCACCTCTCCTTCCTTATGTCTGTAATTTCAAATCAGAAACAAAGTGAGCAGGGCCATGGAGAGAGCACAGCAGTTGTGTACCATCTCTTCATGCCTAAGGTCCCAAAGGCCCCGGACTCAATCCCCAGCAATACTTATGAGCCAGTGCTGGGCAGTGCTCTGGTATCTTTCTCTCTCATCAAATAATTAAATCTTAAAGAGAGTGCAGTAAAATAGAAAAAAGAAAATTATAGAGAATGAAAACAAAAAACAAAACACAGTAACAGATTTGGAGATGCATAACTCTAAAGCAACATTTGTTAATGTATTACCTGTTTGTTCACAGGTATTTTTATTTCTTTAACTTATGCTCAAAATTAGATCCTAATTTTATTAATTTAATATTTATTAATATCTTAATACTGGGAATGTGTGTGGGGGGGGTGGACACCTGCTCTTAGAAGGCAGTGTTTAAAGCGAACTAGCTACCCTGATATATGAACTTACTTAATCATGAAGAAACCCAGGTTTCATGAAAGGCCTGGGTTCTAAGAGACTGAGACACAGGGTGTAAGTGGTATAAGCAAAAGCCTGTGGACCTCCCAGAACCGCTCCTCACTAAAGCTGAACTGACAGCCCAGTCCCTTACAAAAAAAGCAAGGTAAGTCAGAGCAAGTCTACAAAATCCATACCTGAGTAAGTACCGGACACCATCACCCGCATCCTTTAGGGGTTCCAAGTAGATCTCCAGCCGTTTGTAGGACAGAACTAAGTTGAAGAGATCAAATGCAGGCGACTTGGTTGGGGCAGGTGGAGACTCTGGGGGAGCCTCGGGCATCACGCTGGGGCTCACCTCAGGCCCACTCCCCTCTCGCTCTGAGTTCTGCATCCTGTAACCACAATTTCTAATGTTTACACTGCACTTCCAATTCCCAAAACACTAATACCTGAGTTATTTCAGGTGGTACCTGTAACAAACCTGGGAGGCAGGCAGGCCGGCCTCCAAGGGGGAATGCTCACTTCACAGGGGAGGAAAATGGACTGCCCAGATATAGACTCCTATACTTTGACTCTCCATCTAATAATGGTCTATCTCTCACAAACTGTAAACTATGCGACCAGGCACATCCATTGTTGCTGAGGGGCAGGCAGCCTGGGGTCTCCAGAAATGAAGCCCTGAAGTATTTTCTCCCACTCTTTATTCATCATTTATCTACCAAGTCCTCATTGTAGAGGTCTAGCCAAGGCCCCCAGTCCGGACTGGGAGGCCATCCTCAACCTTCCCAAAGCATTTATCACACCAAAGTAAAGCTTGCATATTAGCTGGCCTTCCCCCTTTAACTTTGAGACCAAAGACTGTCTTCTGTTCACCACTGTTTCTGCACACTGTGGGCACACAACATGGAATGTATACATGAACTGCCCAACTTTTAGGTTCCCTCTGCTTTCTCCTGTCCCGACCCACCCTCTAAACCTCCCTCAGGAGTTTCCTGCACCCTCTCTGACCACCAGCCACTTCTCATCCTGGAACCCCACCAAACAAACATCACCTTCCAAAGCCCTTCATTCCCACCTCCCCTGGCAGATGGGGAGAGTCAGAGCAATGCTCTTCCGCTTCCTAATTTCAAGGTCCTACCCTAAAAGCTTAGCCAAAATGACGGACATCACCTCCGTGCACAGCAACATAGACAAGATCACGCAAAAGGCTGCGACCCGATGGGGAAGGGGTGTCGGGAACCTGTGACCAAGGGGCCACAATGAGCCCCAAATCCCCGAGGGCGGAGGTGGTGTAAAAGGACGCAGGATGGACATGCAGTAGGTGGCCAGAAAGGGGTGAAGTGGGTCATGGCCTGCAGGGGCTTGGACCCCAATTCTGCAACCCAGGGAATCTGCCAGGCCGTGCGGGCCCCGTTCGGAAAGGCTACGACCTGGGGTGGGACGCAGTGGCACCTCATCGACGGAGGCGACAGGGCAGCCAGGGGGCACAGAAAGGGTCACTGGACCCCGAAGCGTTCCCTCAGGCCCTCCCCCACACCGACAACACGCCTTTGCGCAGGGTAGTTCAGAAGTCCGGGTCCGAGAAGATCCTGTACCTCCAGGCCGCCACTGCTTCCGTGACGCTTATGGCTCCTCCGCCGCGCACTCGTGACGTCACCGCGTCTGCGCCGCCCCCGCGCCGCCCGGCTCCAGCTCCGCCCGCTCTAGGCGGCCCTGTGGACACTGCGCTTGCGCACCTTTCCATCATCTCCGCTAATCCTAGTTAACTGGGTAGATAAGAGCACATTTGCAAAATCCTGCAGAGTCCTGACAGCAAGGTCCTGGAGACCCTGTATCTGCTTGTCCCCAGTCTCGCTCTGTGCAATTCCAATAGGGAACAGTTGGAGAGAAGCTAGCCAAACGATCTGTGTTGAATCTTAAACTTTTTTTTTTCCACCAGAGCACTGCTCAGCCCTGGTTTATGGTGGTACAGAGGACTGAACCTGGGACTTTGGAGCCTTAGGCATGAGAGGCTCTTTCCATAACCATTATGCTAGCACTCTCTGTTGCATTTAACACTTTACTTTCTGCCCCGGGAACCCATGAACGAAAGGAGTCTTAGCCTGTGTAAGGATAGCTAACAGAGGAGGCTACTTCTAGAAGTGTTTCCTGAGGACTCACTGTGCAAGCTTTTCCCGACTTTATATACTTCTTTTAAAAAATTATTTATTGGGAGTCGGGCTGTAGTACAGCGGGCTAAGCGCAGGTGGCGCAAAGCACAAAGACCGGCATAAGGATCCCGATTCGAACCCCGGCTCCCCACCTGCAGGGGCGTCGCTTCACAGGCGGTGAAGCAGGTCTGCAGGTGTCTATCTCTCTCCTCCTCTCTGTCTTCCCCTCCCTCTCTCCATTTCTCTCTGTCCTATCCAACAACAACAACAACAATAATAACTACAACAATAAAACAACAAGGGCAACAAAAGAGAAAAAATAAATAAAATAAATATAAAAAAATTAAAAAAAATTATTTATTAATGAGAAATATAGGAGAGAGGGAAAGAACCAGACATCACTCTGGTACATATGCTACCGGGGATTGAACTCGGGGACCTCATGCTTGAGAGTCTAATGCTTTATCCACTGTACCATCTTCCGGACCACCTTTGTCTACTTCTTACCACCACTTTGCTCAGTCATCCGCCCTTAAAGTGTCTGCATCCTGTGTTTTCTCATTAATGATAACAATAGCTCTTTTATGATGGCTTGCCAGGTCCCAGACACCTGACTGAACTCTCTGTAGGCACTCTCTTGTCTAACCCTTTTCAAACAAATCTCTTAGGGTTGTCGCTATTCTACAGATGAGGAATATGTGGCTGGTGGAAGAACTTGATCATCGTCACTCAATTTGCAACTGAGAACTGGGGTCTGACATTTGACACCTGTGCCCCCAACCATATCACCATTTATTTACCTTAGTTTGCATTTTCTGACCTCATCCCACCACCACCCTCCCTCTCCCCTTTAGGATTAATTTCCCTTCTTAACTTCCTCTCAACCGAACCTCGCCATGGTTGCCTTCAAAATGTGCTCTGAACTCTGATCTTGTTTTGCATATACCTTGAGTTACGGTAGGACCTCACTGGCATCTTTTCACTTCAATCCAAAACCAACCCGTTCATTTGAGCAGGAGTCTAATCTCCTGCCCCAGGTAGACTAATCACTTCCCTCTCCAAACAGCCAGAATGTAGACAGATCCAAAACTCACAGACCTAAACTATGTTCAGTGATCTCCCTCGTTATTAGAGAAATGGGCTTGACTTTGTGGCTGAGCCAAGTTAATGAGCTTGCTGGTCTCTGCCCCTCCTCATTAGGGACATAGAAACTGAAGATTGTTTACCTGCCATATCTTAACTACCTGAAACTCCACCCTCAGTATTTCACTCAAGCAATGTTTCAGTTTCTTTTCATTTCCTCTTCTTTATGTCTTCCTGGTCCACTAGCCTCAAGCTAACCATGCCTAGCAGTTTTATCAGTTCTCCCCTTTGACAACGTTAGAATTAAGGGATAATATGCAAGAACTCTTAGGCATGGGGAGGAGTGAAAAGTGAAGGATACCTGAAGATTCTTCAGAAAGGAATAACAGTCATTGCCTTGTATAAACGTATAAAGGCTTTCCTCTGTAATCAGAAATCCATCAGTCGGATTCTGCTTTCAGAGGTTTGACTCTGATTTTTTTTTTTTAAATTTGTTTATGAGAGAGAAAACCAAAGCATCACTTGGATACATGCGAAGCCATCAATCAAACTCTGGATCTTGTGCTTGAAAATCCAGTGCTTTAACTATGACACCTTGCAGGCCACAAAGAAAGAAATCCTTATTGTGTTTATTTTTGGAAATTTTATTTTATTTATTAACACAAAAGAGGATGAAAGGAGAGAGAGAGAATCACTCTGACACACATGATACTAGGGATTAAACTCAGGACCTCCTGAGTTCCCAAATGCAATCTGACTGAGTTTTTACAATATATTCTTCCCGACTCCTATTCCCTCTTCCCCAGCACTCTGAGTTTTTATTCTTTGCCTAAAATCCAGGTGCTACTGAAGTTTCCCCCCCTGGATAGCAGATATGTAAAAGAGACTAAGGGAAAAAATAAAACAGAGGATAATTGATACCTTAACTTGTGAGTGGGAAAATGAGCAGAAGATTTGAATGCCTGAGGTTCCTGGTTCAATCCCTGGCATTGCATGTACTGCAGTGGTGCTCTAGTTTCCCCGTCTCATGAACCTCTCCTTTGTAGTAAATACAATAAATCTTTAAGGGCTGCCCACTCATCAACAGAAGTTGAGTAAGAAGATCTGAAAGGGAAACTAAAAGCAGGACCTGACCAAATTGTAAGTAGGGCACCAAAGTAAAAACTCTGTGGTGAGGGGTAGACATGCAGCTTCCTGGGCCAGTGGGGGGTGGGAGTAGGTGGGAGGGATGGGTCACAGTCTTTTGGTGGTGGGAATGGTGTTTATGTACACTCCTAGTAAAATGTAGTCATATAAATCACTAGTTAATACGAGAGGGGGAAAATTAACTGTATTTCTCAAAGTTTTTCAAAACACAAACTGAATCTTTTTAATATATAGGCTGTGTAATTGATATGCAGATTCTCTCAAAAGCCTAGACCAAGTAGATCAGAAGCAACCAATAGCACAGCTATATACAAGATACTGGGTACTGTACAGCAAACCCTAACAAAAGGAATTTTCAAAGTTAACCCAATTACCTAATAATGTGATGATAACATGAACTATCAATTGTCTTCTTGAACCCGAAGACAGCAGGAACCTTACATCTCCACTATAGAGCCTCTACTTCCCCCAGTCCTGGAACCATTGGATAGGGCCCACTTTCCCGTATGCCTCTCCCAATCCATATCAAATAATATTGCATCTGACGATCACAACCTAACCAACACAACGATTGCCACCTCAACATGCTTCACTTCAGACTGTGTCCAGAGACTTCACGTGTGGAATGGTAACCCTTCAGTTTCATTACTCGGGTGAGACCTTTCCTTTCATAGTATACTCTAATTCCATCTCAGGTGGTTCACTTCCTAACAAAGTCCCAAAACCTAGATATACACCAGATTCTGTGAGAGAGAGCATATGTTCACATGTATCCGTAAACTACTGCAAAATATATACCTGAAAGCAGAAGCACACTAGAGTTTGCAGTGAGTACCCCCCCTAACACTTCCTCTCCACTATTCCAAGCTTTGTGTCCATGATTGCTCAACAATTTGTTTGGCTTAGTATGTTAACTCTCTTTTCAGTCACCAGGTTCCAGATGTCATCAGGATACCGGCCAGGCTTCCCTAGGCTGAAGACCCCACCAATGTGTCCTGGAGCTCAGCTTCCCCAGAGACCCACCCTACTAGGGAAAGAGAGAGGCAGACTGGGAGTATGGACTGACCAGTCAACACCCATGTTCAGCAGGGAAGCAATTACAGAAGCCAGACCTTCTACCTTCTGCCAACCCACAATGACCCTGGGTCCATGCTCCCAGAGGGATAGAGAATGGGAAAGCTATCAGAGGAGGGGTTGGGATATGGAGAATGGGTGGTGGGAATTGTGTGGAATTGTACCCCTCCTACCGTATGGTTTTGTTAATTAATCCTTTCTTAAATAAAAAAGAAAAAAAAAGACAAAGTGTGCATTCAACTTGAGCTAAACCGTTCAATAGCATACATAAGTGTGATTTCAGTATATTTGAATTTTTAAAAAAATATTTAGTTATTTATTCCCTTTTGTTGTCCTAGTTGTTTTACTGTTATAGTTATTATTGTTGTTATCATTGTATGATAGGACAGATTGAAATGGATAGAGGAGGGGAAGACAGAGAGGGGGAGAGAAAGATAGACACCTGCAGACCTGCTTCACCACTTGTGAAGTAACCCCCCCTTGCAGTTGGGGAGTCAGGGGCTCAAACCAGGATCCTTACACCATTCCTTGAGCTTTGCACCACTTGCACTTAACACACTGCGCTATCGCCTGGCTCCCAATTAGTTGTAAATACTATGCCACTTCACACATAAATACTTCCAGTTTCTTCTCTTAACAATGGCATTCTTCTCACTGCTGGGGAAAAACATCTATTTCCCTGAAGAATAAAAAAACATTAATGTGAAGAGAGACATCTGTGATTGTATTCATTGCTGCATTATTTACTGCCAGGCTTGCGTGGGGGTGCCTCTTCCAGGGCACATACTCTCTGGGTTGCAGAGAACACGACTGGAGCCAGCCTGGGCTGCTACTCACTCAGCGACACGAGGGAGATGACTCAGGAACCAAACACGTGGCATGAGGCAATGCAATATCTTTATTGATTAGAGAGCCAAAGCTTTTAAATGTCCGACCAGGAAGTGTAAGTCAGAAATGGAAATGGCTAGGAAATGGGCAGAGAAAAGCAAAAGGGGGTTGGGAAGGTAGAAACTTCCTTAGCAACTGTTTTGAGGCTTTTAACTGGTGGGATTAGTAATACCCTGGAGGCAGGGAGGGTCTTGAGGGTAGAAAGAAGATAGGTCAAAGGAATGGAATGGGTGGGGATCTTTGAGGCAAAAGAATGATTATGTAGATAGGCCATAGTATCAGGAATGCAGGGTGCTTTGTGAGCTCTGCCCAACTCAACCACATCTGCACAATTTCCCAATATCTCCTCCTTTCTTTTTATCTAATGGCCATAGTATCAGGAATGCAGGGTGTTTGTGACGTAGGGAGTCTGATAAGACAAGGCAAATCTTTGGGGTTACTACTGTCCTTCCTTGCTCAACTTCTCACTAGAGACAGAGACTGACAGGATAGACGCACTCCTCAGGTCAAGCCCTGCCAAGCGCAACCACATCCCCACAATTTCCTGACAATTTACAATAATCAAATGCTGAAAACCACCCAATGTCAATCCACAGAGAAATGGACTAGGGCCCAGGCAGTGACATATCTGGTTAAGCACTCACATTATAGTGCACAAGGACCCAGGTTCAAGGCCCCAGTCCCCACCTGCAGGGGGAAAGTTTCACAAGTAGTGAAGTGGGGTTATGTCTCTCTATCTTCCCCTCCCTTCTCAATTTCTGTCTCCATCCAGTGATAAATAAAATATTTTTAAAAAAAAGAAAGAAAAAGGGTGGCCAGCTGGTGCCACACCTGGTTAAGCACCCATGTTACAGGGGGTAATGACCGAGGTTCAAGTCCCTGGCCCCTACCTGCAGGGGGAAATCTTCTTGAGTGGTAAAGTAGGGCTGTAGATGTCTATTTCCCTCTCCCTTCTCAATTTCTCTCTGTCTCTATCCAGTAATAACGTTAAAAAATAATTAAAAATTTTTAAAAAATAAATGCCTAAAAAATGTAGATTAAAATGCCCTGGCAGTGGTACACCTGGTAGAGTGCACATGTTATAGTGTGCAAAAGCCTTGGTTCAGATCCCCTGGGTTTCATCTGCAGGGGGAAAGCTTCACAAGGGAAGCAATGTTGCAGGTGTCTCTCTTTCTTCTCTCTGTCACCTTCTTTCTCACCTCTCTTTCCTCTCAATCTCTACCCAAAATTTTTTTCTTTAACTGGATCAAAATACATAATGTGTATACACAATGGAATACAACTTGGAGATTCAGGGGGTCAGGTGGTGGTGCAGCTGGTTGAATACACACATCACCATGTACAAGGATCTGGGTTCGAGCCCCTATTCCACACCTTCAGAGGAGATGCTTCGCAAGCAGTGAATCAGGCGTTCTTCCACCCACCCCTTTCAATTTCTATAGATCCTGTCTAGTATAAGTAGGAATAAGGGAAGAAAGAAAGAAGGAAGAAAGGAAGGAAGGAAGGAAGGAAGGAAGGAAAGGAGGAAGGAAGAGGGAGGAAAGAAATTTAAAAGGGGGGACATGGGAGGCTGGGCAGTAGTGCAGTGGATTAAGCTACATAGTGCAAAGTGCAGGGACTGGCATAAGGATCCGGGTTTGAGCCCCCTGCTCCCCAGTTGCAGGGAGGTCACTTCGCAAGCAGTGAAGCAGGTCTGCAGGTGTCTATCTTTCTCTCCCCCTTGCTGTCTTCCCCTCCTCTCTTGATTTCGCTCTGTCCTATCCAACAACAATGACAACAATAATAATAATGATAAATAAGGGCAAAAAAATGGCCTCCAGGAGCAGTGGATTTGTAGTGCATACACCGAGACCCAACAATAATCCTGGAGGCAAAAATAATTAGAATAACGAAAATGGGGGTGGAGGAATGGGCTCCACGAGTCAAGTGGTGGATTCCTACTGCTGGCACCAAACCCCCAGTAATAGCCCTAGTTGGGGGGGGGAGAACTTGGGGATTTAAAAGTAGACCCTTCTATTTGAAATAGCATGGATGGACCTAGAGGGTATCATGCTTACTGAAATGAGTCAGGAGGAAGCCATACTTTATATGGCATCACTCATATGCGTTGCACACTGGAAAATTATATGAATGAGCAAAATGACACAAAAGCAAACAAGCCACAAGAACAAAACAGTGATTACCAGAAGGAGAGAGACCGGGGCTAAAAAGGGTCAGCTGCCTGAGAATAGAAATTAGGCTGGTGACCAGCAGTGTCTGTGTGTTGCTGAGATGTAAGTGTGCACGTCTGATGTCTAGATAATGTTATACACTGGTGTCCCTTCAATTAAAAAAGAAAGCAGAAATCACCTTCTTGTATCACCACAGTGCTATTCTCACAGACACAAAGTTGATTTCATGAAGCCATCAGTGGAAGATGATTCACTGGGCTTGAGGGATGGCTCACTGGGTAGGGTGCATGCCTTACCCTGCAATTAACTCAGGCTCAGGCAATAAGAGGTGCCCGTATGCCACATGGAGGAAGCTCTGCTCCTGTGGTGTCTCTCTTTCTCTTTGCCTCCTTTTTCTCTCTAAATGAAAAAGCAGACTAGACAGCACATGAAAAATCACACATATACGAGAAAAAGAAAAACAGATCATTTGTTCTGACAGTTACAATAACAGGTGCAGTCTGACAAAACAAAATTATCCAAGCTTCTAAAAGCAGAGAGGTAAGCAATCTCCCAGGTCTTTCTAGGTAATCTGGGTGAAGGTATATCACGTAAAAGCTTTACTCAATCCTCTCTCACAGCATGTAAGCTCTGGTGACTTGTTATACTGTGGTCTCAGCACCGCCCTTGAATTTATTAACAGGGGTTTCTCTAAGTTCCTAGGAAGCCTCCACATACTCTTAATACGTGTTTCCATTAGACAAGTGAGTCTGAGAGAGCCCTGCAGTTTAACATGTAGATGCTCCTGTGGGGTGTCCACAAGTGGTTTCAAGAAGGAGAGGAGACAAGGGGTTGAGGAGACAGCATAATGGTTCTTCAAAAAGACTTTCACCCACACCTACAGACATGTAATTTTTGATAAAGTGGCCCTAATTGTCAAATGGAGAAAGGAGGCTCTCTTCAATAAGTGGAAACTGGGCTGGAACATACAGAAGAATGAAACTGAACCATATTATCTCACCAGAACAAAAAAAAAGTCATATCCAAATGAATCAAGGACCTGGATGTGAGACCAGAAACTATCAAATACTTAGAGGAAAACATTGGTGGAACACTTTCCCACCCAAACCTCAAGGACATCTTTGATGAGAAAAACCCAATGGCAAGGAAAACTAAAACAAAAACAAACCAATGGACCACATCAAATTGCAAGGCTTCTGTGCAACCAGAGAAACCACCACACAAACAAAGAGACCCCTCATAGAATGGTAGAAGCTCTTCACATGCCATACATCAGACTAGAGACTAATAACAAATACATACAAAGTACTCAGCAAAATTATCAACAAAAAAGCAAATGACCCCATCCAAAAATAGGCAGAGAAATGAAGAGAACATTCACTATAGAAGAGATCCAAAAGGCTAACAAACACATGAAAAATTGCTCCAGGTCACTGATTGTCAGAGAAATGCAAATAAAGACAACATTGAGATACCACCTCACCCCTATGAGAATGGCATACATCACAAAGGACAGCAGCAACAAATGCTGGAGAGGCTGTGGGGACAGAGGAACCCTTCTGCACTGCTGGTGGGAATGTAAATTGGTCCAGTCTCTCTGGAGAACTCTCACAAGACTAGACATAGACCTTCCATATGACCCAGTAATTCCTCTCCTGTGGATATACCCCAAGGACTCTATAACACCTAACCAGAAAGATATTTGTACACTTATGTTCATAGCAGCACAATTCATATTAGCTAAAACCTGGAAGTAACCGAGGTGCCCAACAACAATGAGTGGCTGAGAAAGCTGTGGTATATATACATAATGGAATACTATGCAGCTATAAAGAACAATGAACCCACCTTCTCTGACCCATCTTGGATGGAGCTAGAAGGAATTATGTTAAGTGAGCTAAGTCAGAATGATAAAGATGAGTATGGGATGATACCAATCATAAACAGAAGTTGAGAAAGAAGAGCAGAAAGGGAAACTAAAAGCATGATTTGACTGAATTTGGAGTAGGGCACCAAAGTAAAAATGCAGGGGTAAGGATGAGGGTGAGGGTGGATATTTGGCTTCCCAGGTGTCGGGGGCTGGGTGGCATGGGACACAGTCTTTTGGTGGTGGGAATGGTGTTTATGTACACTCCTATTAATTTGTAGTCATATAAATCACTATTTAATTAATATAAGAGGGGGAAAATTGATTGAATGTCTCAAAGTTTTTAATGTACAGACCATAGGCTGAGTCTTTGATATGTTGACTCTCCTAAAAGCTTAGACCTGGAGAACAGAAGCAACCAGTGGCACAGCTATATACAAATAATGTCAAAGGACATAAATTATGGTGATGTTGTGTATGATACAGAAAATCTTAACAAAGGGATTTTTCAAAGTTAACCCAGTTGCCAAATAATATGATTGTAGCAATAACTATCTATTGCCTTCTTAAACCCCAAGACAGCAGGAACCTCTATATAGAGCCTATATTTCCCCCCGTCCTGGAGCCTCTAGGGTGGGACTCACTTTCCTGCATGCTTCTTTCAATTCATACTAAATGATATTGTATCTGCTGATCCCAACACAATCAATGCAATGAGTATCACCTTAGCATGCTTCACTTCAGACTGTGTCTAGAGACATCAAGTGTGGAATATCAACTCTTCAGCCTCATTACTCCGGTGAGACATTTCCTTACACAGGATTCTCTAATTCCATTCCAGATGGTTCACTTCCTAACAAAGTCCCAAAACTTACATATAGACCAGGTCCTTTGAGATAGAGCATATGTGCTCATGTATCCATAAATTAGGGAAAAATATATACCTGAAAGCAAAAGTACACAATAGTCTGCAGTGAGTCAGTACCCTCCTCACATACTTCCCTTTACAGTTCTCTCACTCACTCCAAAGCTAACCTTATCAAAGCAAGGACTACAAAAGCTAAATAAGGGCAAGAGACTGGTATACTTTAAGGATGACTCTTTAGTCACTATTAGGCTACCCCATCAGCTTGGGCCCGTGGCGGGAATCCTGAGATTCCCAAAGAGACATGATAGGCTTACATCTTGAATAAATCCCTCTCCCCAATATTACCAGTCATCTCTACCAGGAACAACAAAACAGACCCCTTTGTGGGCCCCCATATGACCTTGCCTCCAACTTGGATCAACAACGGTAGAGAATGTTCCATCCTCTGAAGGGAGGATGGACAACACACTCTAGGCTCCATCCGAGGAAGATGGGCCCCCAAATTGGGACAGCTTGTAATGTTCCTACTCATGACCACAGAATGTGAGCTCAGATCTACAGGGATGCAGAGGTCACCGAGGCTCCTAAGCTGAATATGACCCCATCCAAAAATGGGGAGAGGACATGGACACAATATTCACCCCAGAAGAGATCCAAAAGGCCAAGAAACACATGAAAAAATGCTCCAAGTCTTTGATTGTCAGAGAAATGCAAATAAAGACAAGGAGATACCACTTCACTCCTGTGAGAATGTCATACATCAGAAAAGGTAGCAGCAACAAGAACAATGAACCCACCTTCTCTGACCCATCTTGGATGGAGCTAGAAGGAATTATGTTAAGTGAAATAAGTCAGAAAGATAAAAATGAGTATGGGAACATCCCCTTCATGAACAGAAGTAGAGAAAGAAGAACAGAAAGGGAAACTCAAAGCACAATCTGAGTTTAGAGTCGATCATCAAAGTAAAAATTTCTTGGTGGAAGGCGAGGGTAGATGTTCAGCTTTATGGGGGGTGGGGAGAGACACAGACCTTTGGTAGTGAGAATGGTATTAATATACACTGTTTAATTAGTATGATTTAATTAATATAGTGTTAATATACCCTATTTAATTAACAAGAGAGGGGGAAAGTGGATTGAATGTCTCAAACTTTTTGATGCATATACAATAGCTCTGGGTATATGTTCCTTCAGTCTAAGCACTTAAAACCTCAAATTGATAGATTGAATTTAACAGTGGACTCAAATTGTTAATACATTTCTAATAATGACTTGTTCTGTGAAATATTAAATCACCTAAAAGCTTAGATCAGGGACAACAGAAACAGTTGGTGGCATTACATTATAAAAAACAGAATGGGAATCGGGCAGTAACAAAAGGGAAAATACATAAATTTATAAAAATTTACTAAAATATTTTTAAAAATTGTATTGTTTAAGCCCAGTCCCAGGGCCCTGCAGTGAATGAATCCTTTTACATGCCCACCACGACTCCCCAAAGGTTTTCCTTTTTTTCTTTTTTTTTAAATTTATAAAATGAATAAATAAAAACCATAGGATAAAGACAAAACCATAGGATAAGAGGGGTACAACTCCACACAGTTCCCACCACCAGAACTCCGTATCCCATCCCCTCCCCTGATAGCTTTCCTATTCTTTAACCCTCTGGTTAAGTTAAAGTTTAAACAAACCAAAATGCTACTTAGCTCTGACAGAAAGCTGTGCCAGAAACTGAACCTCTGGCCTCTGAAGTCTCACCCACACAGCTTGGTATAATAACAGGTTGAATCAACTCCGTGGCCCAGCAGTTTTTCTGCACAAGTGGTCTCCGTACCTATGATCTGATGTATTCTTTTTAATATTTTTAATTTTTTATTTTTGGTAGAAACATAAATTGAGTGAAAGGAAGTGCCAGTGAAGCTTCCCCTCTGCAGGTAGGGACCGGGGGCTTAAACTTGGGTCCTTGCATTCTGTAATGCTTGTGCTCAAGCACTTATGTCACCACCCAGAACCGACACTTTGATCTTTTCTTACTTTGTCTCCAGGGTTATCACTGGTGTTCTGTGCCTGCACAGTGAATCCACTACTCCTCAAGGCTATTTTTCCCCTTTTGGTTGCCCTTGTTGTTTATCATTGTTGTGGTTATTATTGTTGTTGTTATTGCTGTTGAACAGAGAGAAATGGAGAGAGCAGAGAAAGACAGAGAGGGGAAGAGAAAGATAGATACCTGCAGACCTGCTTCACTGCCTATGAAGTGGCCCCCCTGCAGGTGGGGAGCTGGGCTCGAACCAGGATCTTTACACTGGTCCTTGTGCTTTGTGCCATGTGCACTTAACCCGCTGCACTACCACCCGAACCCCGCTGTTACATTTTCTTTTAGACACTCCTGACAGTCTCGAACATTCTACTGCCTTCATCACTAACATGACTAATCAGTGTCTGTGATTAATCCAAGAATCTCATTGTCATATTCTGACACAGAATCAGGACTCAGAGTGTTCATAGAGCAAAGAATGAATGTATCAGATCAGAGGTGCTCTGTCTTCCCACTCATCCTTCCTGCAAATGTCCCTGGGTTTAACTACTCTTTTAACTACTGTGAGTATTATTTATTTAGGCTGTCTTTTATCTGAAATACATAGAACTATATAATATGGTTCCCTTCTAGGTCTGATTTATTTTGTTCTACTCTGTCGGAGATGTAGCTAAATCAGATTCACCTACTTCGGTTCTTTCTCATTGTGAATAGCGTCCGTCTGTATTCATAAACCACAACACTGACTCCTTCCACCACTGGTGGATAACTGGGTTGTGTGTAGTCCTGGGATCTTATGAATCAAGCTACTGCACACAGTCTTGTGTCGGCGACATGTTACATGAAGTGCCAGCCCCGAGCCACCCCCCCAGACAACCATTCTTCAGGCAGCAGCCTCATCGAGGGTTCCTGCTCTGGTAAAGCCATAGAGCCAGTCGCAGAAGTGACAGCCTGTCATCACAGGTGACCTGTATCAGGAGCTCTTGAACCCATTCTACCCAGCAGCTTTCAAAGGACCTAACTCCGTGATTAAAGTAACTGAAGTCCTTTCTTTCTGCTTCCCATACCCTGAATGGTTGGGTCCCTGATTTCAGAACTTCAGCTGTGCCTTTGTATAGGCAGACCGGCACCATCAACGGACAACATGCTCCACTGCACAAAACTTTATTATAAGAGGCACTGTTTCCTAAGAATATTTAGCAAAGTAAAGGAATAATAAATACTTAAAAAAAGAAATAATTAACAATTAAATAATTACAAATGTAAAGTAAAACAAACGTTATAACACAGTAAACCAAGAAAAATATTAATTTATGTCGCAGGGAGGGCAAGTTAAGCTTATGGCCAGGAACAACTGCAAGCTGTGCCACCTCAGATTCCATTGAGGTCCTGGCACATAGGCTCAGAAGCCATATTTGCCATGGGATGACACGTGGTCTTGCCTGCAGATTTTCTGGCTGTGCAGGAGGCGGAGTAGAGGGCAGCGGCCCTTCTGCTGCTCTGGCCACTTCAGCTGTGCCTTCAGGTTGCGGTGAGCTCTGTGGGGCTGGGGCTGGAGGTGGATATGTCATTGAAGGAGCAGGAGAGTCAAGCCCTGGCTCCTAGTTCCCATGTGCTGTCTATACCCAGACCCCAGTGCAGGCCTTGAGGGGGCGCTGACTAGCTCCCCGGGACATTTCCCCTGCTGCCCTCCATGAGGGGCTGAGGACAAACATCTCCTGGTGCAGCCCCAGCCTCTGGGGGTGAGGGTTTGTGGGGTATTCCTGTGGGGCCCAGGGCAGACCCCACAATGCTCCACGCCTGCCTGGAGTCTCACCAGTGTGCTCTGCAAGCTGTGGGCTCTGGGGAGGCCTGTGCAGGACAATGTCTCCATGCAGGTGGTACCCGCTGACCACCAGGCGCACCCGGTGGCCCTTGCGGTTGCAGCAGCCCCCGGCCTGGGCAGGAAGGCCTCCTCGGTATCGCTCCTCAGACACAAGCAGGTATGGGGCATCACTGCACACGTTCTGCGTCTCCTGCTGTTGCTCTGTCTCCTCGCAGAGTGACGGCTCGCCCTCGATCACATCTGTCTCTGTGCAATATGGCTCCGGCTTCTACAGGGACAGTGCACAGGGTCAGGGCTCAGAGCCCCCTCCCACGGCCAAGCCCGCAACTCTGTTCCTGGCCAGCACTGACACACAGGACAGGGACAGACCTCCAAGGGGAAAACACCCCCAAGACAGGGTCAAACCTCCATGCAGACACACACCCCTCGCCACCATAGCACAGAAATAATCCTCCAAGGAGGATAGTCCCCTAGGACAGGGACACCACTCCAGGGAAGACAGATCCCAAGGACAGGGACACCCCTCTATGGGGACAGAACCCCAAGACAGGGACACCTCTCCAGCCCCCCGCCTGCCAGACAGCCCTGATCTGGAGGTTAACCATTGCCCCTCCCTCCTGCAAGGACAGGCCTTCCCCAATGTTCACACAGAGACTTACACACACATACACACACACACACACACACACACACACACACACACACACTCCTTTGAGTGAGTGTGTGTGTGTGTGTGTGTGTGTGTGTGTGTGTGTTCATGTGTGTGGACAGGTCTGTCCAGCCTCACCCTGAGCTGACCATGGACACCCTCAGCCCTGGTTACCTCAAGCTGACAGCAGCTACGCAGGCACAGCTTCCACAGGCAGTTCCTCACCCGCAAGCACAGTGCAGTCACTCTGCCTGGGCAGCAGGCTTTGCTCTGCTTGGGCCTTGAGCGGCCCTTCGCACGGGAGGGCATCTTTCCTCACCAGCTCTGACACCAAATGTCTAGAGAGGGTCTGTGTGTGGATAGAATGTGGTATCCAGGGAACCAGGGTTCCAAGTCTGTTGGGGTCCTGCCCGAGGTGGTGAGGTCACTTCCTGGGTGCCCTGCCCTGGGCTCCTCTCTGAGAAGACATCCCCACCCCCACCCAACCAGGCCATCAAAACATTTCATATGGCTGGTGTAGTGCTCTGCTGTGTGTGCAACACAGGTTCAAGCCCAGGATCCACTGTATTGGAGGAAACCTTAGTTCTGTGGTATCTCTGTCTCTCTGTGCATGTGTGTACCTGAAAAAAATCACACTGGAATATAAAGCCCTGGCAAGGATCAAAATAATAATATAAAATTATTATTTTAAAATTATTATTATTAAAATTTCTACCCAAAATAAATAAATAAATTTTATTTTAAATTTTATTGTTATTTTTTATTTGTTTATTTATTGGATTAAGACAGCCAGAAATCGAGTGGGAAGGGGGGATAGAGAGTAAGAGAGACAGAGAAACACCTGCAGCATTGCTTCTCCACTCATGAAGCTTTCCCTCTGCAGGTGGGGACCGGGGACTCGAACCTGGGTCCTTGCATATTGTAACATGTGTGCTCAATCAGGTGCACCACCACCTGGCCCTTATAAATAAATGTTTTTAAAAAATAAGTCCCAGGAGTTGGGCGATAGTGCAGCGGGTTAAGCGCACATGGCACAAAGCACAAGGACTGGTGTAAGGATCCCTGTTTAACCTCCTGGCTCTCCACTCCACTGCTCCTGAAAGTCTCCTGTTTCTGCTCCTATGTGGTAATCAGGGGCCCATATCCGGGTTTGCACATTTTAGAAGGTTTGTGGCCTACCAGGTGAGCTATCTCCTTGTCCCTGAGCCTTATTTTCTTGTTTTTTTTCTTTTAAATTTTGCCCTATGGCAATTCTAACTCTTGGGAAGTAGAGTCTGTCCGGCAATCCAAGGTGTCATGAAAAAAATGTATAAGAAAGAGTAAAGATTTCCTTGGTTCTGCTAGAAGTTAAATACCTCTCCCACAGGATATATGTCATTATGGAATCTGATGAGGTGATTTGGAGGGAGGGGGGCAAACACATAAGAAAAAAGAAAAAGGGTTAAGAGCAGACCAACTCTGAGGAAGAATGCAGTGCAGATCATGCCCTCAGCCAGGCTTATGTCTGTTTAAAAACCTGTAGAAGTCAAGCACAGGAGAAAAGAGCTGAAGACAGACATGGTGCAATACAAAGGGGAGAAATGCAGCCTGGCCTCATAGCACAGACATCTTTCCTGGAACAAGAAGAGCCTAAGAGCAGGGAGAGCATGTTCCTTAGTAACTGCCTGGGTCGTTTGTCACATGAGAAGAAACTCATCTAGACTCTTCCTTCACACCATCATCCCACATCAAACCCAGAATGATTTTGATTGAACTGTGATTTTTTTTTTACATTTCTTTAATGGTTTACAGTCGATAGTAAAACACAATAGTTCGTACATGCATAACTTTTCTGTTTTCCATGTAACAATTCAACCTCCACCAGGTTATCCTCTGCCATCATGTTGCAGGACCTGAACCTTCACCCCCCACCCCAAAGTCTTTTACTTTTACAGAGTTGCAATACACTAACTGCAGTCCAAGTTCTGCTTAGTGTTTTCCCTTCTGATGTTGCTTCTCAACTTCTGTCTATGAGTGAGATCATCCCATATTCATCCTTCTGTTTTTGACTTATCTCACTCAACATGATTCCTTCAAGCTCCATCCAAGATGGGGGAAAGAAAGTGAATTCAGTGGTCCGGGAGGTGGCACAGTGGATAAAGCACAGGACTCTCAAGCATGAGGTCCCCAGTTCAATCCCCGACAGCACATGTACCAGAGTGATGTCTGGTTCTTTCTCTGTCCTCCTATCTTTCTCACTAATAAATAAACAAATTATTTTTTTAAAAAAAAAGGAAAGTGAATTCAACATGTTTTGTAGCTCAGTAGTATTCTATTGTGTATATATACCACAACTTACTCAGCCACTCATCTGTTGCTAGTTGCATGGGTGGCTTCTATATGTTGGCTATTACACATTGTGCTGCTATGAACATAGGTGCACACAGATCTTTTTGGATAGGTATGTTTGTTTTTTTAGGATACATCCCCAGGAGAGGAACTGCAAGATCATAGGATAGGTCCACTTCTAGCCTTCTGAGAGTTCTCCAGACTGCTCTCCACAGGGGTTGGACCAATTTACATTCCCACCAGCAGTGCAGGAGGGTGCCTTTGTCTCACAACCTCTCCAGCATTTGTTGCTGATACCTTTTCTTTTCTTTTTTTTTTTTAAGATTTTATTTATTAATGAGAAAGATAGGATCAGAGAAAGAACCAGATATGACTCTAGTACATGTGTTGCTGGGGATCAAACTCAGAACCTCATGCTTGAGAGTCCAGTGTTTTATCTACTGCACTACCTCCCAGACCACACTGATACCTTTTCTGATGTATGACATTCTCAGAGGGGTGAAGTGGTATCTCACTGTTGTCTTTATTTGCTTTTCTCTGACAATCAAAGATTTGGAGCATTTTTTCATTTTTATTGGCCTTTTGGATCTCTTCTATGGAAAATGAATTGTGAATGCTTAAAAGAATAGCTTTTGTGTTGGTATAGTATAATGGTTATACAAAGAGAGTTTCATGTCTGAGGCTCTCAAGTCCCAGGTTCAGTCCCACCCACTGCTATAAGCCAGAGCTGAGTAGTGCTCTGGTAAAAAAAAAAAAAAAAAAAAAACCAGACTAACTTTTCCAGAAGACAACTAAAAAATCCCTTTATGACTGAGAGCAAGGAAAAAACTTTTTTTTTTCAGATGCAGGGTGAAAAAATATGGGAAAAGTGATCAGCTGAGGTTTTTTTTAAATTTTTTATATTTATTTATTTATTTTCCCTTTTGTTGCCCTTGTTGTTTTTTATTATTGTAGTTATTATTGATGTCGTCATTGTTGGATAGGACAGAGAGAAATCTAGAGAAGAGAGGAAGACAGAGAGGGGGAGAAAAATACATCTACAGACCTGCTTCACTGCCTGTGAAGCAATGCCCCTGCAGGTGGGGAGCCGGGGCTTCAACCCGGATCCTTCCACCTGTCCTTCATTGCACTTCACATCACGTGTGCTTAACCCACTGCGCTACCACCTGACTCCCAATCAGTTGAGTTTTTGATGCTAAAGTGTACTGCCTTTTATTGGGGGGGGAGGGATACATATGTGAGGACCTGGGCTCAAACCCTCCAATCCCTAGCTGCAGGAGGGATATTCAGGAGCAGTGGGCAGACTACAGAAGTAGTCTTTCTTCCTTCTTCCCATTTCTCTCTGTCTATATCTTAATTAAAAACTAAATGTATAAGAATAAAAAAGACACCTAGGAGGAATGGAGTTGCTGCGCAGGCATAAAACCCCAGCAAAAACCCTTGTGGCAATAAATAAATAAACAAATAAATGGGGGGCAGGCGGTAGTGCAGAGGGTTAAGTGCACATGGCCCAAAGCTCAAACACCAGGGTAAGGACTCCGGTTCGAGCCTCGGCTCTCCACCTGCAGGGAGGTCATTTCACAAGCTGTGAAGCAGGTCTGCAGGTGTTTATCTTTCCCCACTCTCTGTCTTCCCCATCTCTCTCAATTTCTCTCTGTCCTATCCAACAACAATGACAACAATAACAACAATGATAAATAACAAGGATAATGAAAGGAGAAAAAAATAGCCTCCAGGAGCAATGGGTTTGTAGTGTTGGCACAGAGCTCCGGTGATAACCCTGGAGGCAAAAAGGAAAAAAAAAAAAAAAAAGCCAAGGAGAAAAGGTTAACATTGAAGCACAAGATTCATCTCTAAATATACAACTGATTTCACAAATTGTTGCGGAAGAGATGAAAAACATGGGTCAAGACTAATTTTAAGACTAGATTAGGCATAGTGATAACTGACTACAACTAAGCATACAAATACAATCTTTATAATATTTCTTATATGGAAAATAAAACCATAACCCTGATGGAATGGAGAACTGCCACACATACAACATGCTTCAAACAAGGCAGCCCTGATGCTGTCAGGTGAGGGTGAGGATATGGAGCCAGTCCCGGAACCTACTGGCCTCATCCTACTTGATTACCACAAGTCCAGTGATGAGCCCTTCAAGCACAGCTTCTTCCTCTGTGAAGTGGATTCATGTTGGTACTGCTCTCAGGTAGCAGGAAAATAAACTATTTTGGCCCTTGGTAAGGACTCCACAACTAATCTCTCTTGTGATCATTTTTGCAGTCTTCTCCCTGGGGGGTGGGGAGTGATGGACAATAGGCACAGGAGAGGGAGGAGGGGACTAGAGTCCAGACACCTCTGCAGATGGTGTTGAGGGACAGAGCAGAGCTATTTCTAGGGTATTGGAGCTTCCAGTTCTTGGTCTCCTGCCCTTCTATAAACATGGAAGGTGCACTCTCCAGTTCTCCCCAGCTGCTTCCTCTTCCAGGTATGACCTTGGAAAGGGGAAAAGACAATGAGCTCCAAATACACCTATCCAAAGAGATCTGTGTGCACATATGTTCATAGCAGAACAATTTGTAATAGTCAAAACCTGGAAGCAACCCAGGTGTCCAACAACAGATAAGTGGCTGAGCAAGTTGTGCTCTTTATACACAATGGAATACTACTCAGCTATTAAAAATGGTAAATTCACCATCTTCACCTCATCTTGGATGTAGTTTGAAGGAATTATGTTAAGTGAGATAAGCCATAAAGAAAAGGATGAATATGGGGTGATCCCATTCATAGACTGAAACTGAAAAATAATAACAGAAGGGAAAACACAAAGCAGAACTAGGACTGGAGTTGGTGTATAACAACAAAGTAAAAGACTCTGGGGTTGGGTTGAGGGAAGAATCAGGTCCAGGAATAGGCTGAGGAGGACCTATTGGGGTTTAAATTGTTATGTGGAAAACTGAGAGAGAAAAAAAAAAAAAGATGACCATGAGCTGTCAACAAAAGTCAGACATACCTTCCAGAGGTGGGGCTACAGAGCAGCAGCAGCTGTGTATCTCTCCTCTCCTCTCCCAGGTCAACTAGGAATACCAAAGGAGACCTCCTGGGACCACAACAAGCAGGACTAGAATGACTTCAGGAACCCACCAAACCACCAGTGAGTACAAACACGTGGGGCTCATGGACAGGGAGGAGCCTAAGGAGAGATTGAGTGGCTGGTAACAGTCCAGCAGTTAACCAGTTGAGGTACCACCTCCAGTCTGTTTTACCAACAAAAAGACTGCTGAAGGGAGGAGAGGACTCCCCTAAGACTCACCAAATGCAACTTTTAGCCTCCATTGCTACTGCCCTCAGAGTCTGGAGCAGCAGGAGGGAGGCTCTGTGCTGACATCTGGGCACAGAAAACTGACCAGGAAACTCAGGAGAAGAGCTACACCTTGGTGGCCTAGCAGTGGGGCTGTACTGTGAGAGCCCTTCCACATTGTTCTCCTGATGAGATGAGAACATGGTGAATAATTGCCTCAGAACCTACAGACTATAAATGGGACTTGTTTAGCAACTCATTGGGCCCATCAGTGCTGCCCAGCTTGGCAGAGAGGATGAATTAAGTCTGGTGCTTTGGATCCTTGTGGTGTGAGAGTCTCTTTGCATAACCACTGTGCAATCTAACCCCCCCACCCCCCCCACCCCCGCTTTACCTCTTGGTCAGGAGTAAGTGATTAAGCTAAGAAGCCTACTTATAGTTTAAAAGCCCTCATAGCCTACAGGGAAGAAAAATAACGAGAGGCTTTTAATAGCCTCTGTGCTCCAACTAAGGGATTGAAATAGTATTGAAACAACTGTTAATTCTTTAAGTACCTTACTTAGACACAAGTCAATCCAGGCAAGAGTGATCAGTAATTTGAAAAGTACTGAGAGAGGGAACTCATAACATGCTATATAGAATGATTAAACCAACAAGAAATACTGGAGAAATAAACCAGGACAAGAGTCCAGCTAAAAGCCCACGAAAACTTGAAGCACAAAATAGTGAGGTCAACATTCAAATACTACTTAATGAAATAGTCACAAGAGTGAGTAAAGAGTTTAAAATAATTTTCATCAGAAATGCAGAAACAACAAATGAGACTCTGGAAGAAAACACTATCTCAAGGTTATCAGAGAATTGAAAGTTGAAATAGCTGAGCTAAGAACACAACTAGCTGAACAAGCTAAAACAGTATCAGAAAAGGGAAACAAAATACATGAACTCCAGACAACAGTAGAGGGGAGACAGAATAGAATAAATGAGGCTGAAGACAGAATTAGCAAGATCAAGGATGAATTAGAGACAACTAAAAAAGAAGTAAGAGAACTAAAAAAGAGATTAAGAGATACTGAAAACAACACAGAGACCTATGGAATGACTTCAAAAGAAACAATATATGCATTATTGGCTTACCAGAGGAAGAAAGAGAGGGAAGGGAAGAAAGCATTCTTCAGGCCATAATAGCTGAGAACTTCTCTAGTTTAGACAACATCAGAGACATAAAGGTTCAAGCAGCCCAGATGGTCCCAAACAGAATTGACCCAGACTTAAAGACACCAAGACACATCATATTTAGAATGGGAAGGAATAAGGATTAAGAAAGGATCCTGAAGCCTGCAAGAGAAAAACAAAGAGTCACCTACAGAGGAAATCCCATAAGATTAGAAGCAGACTTCTCCACACAAACACTACAGGCCAGAAGAGAATGGCAAGATATCTATCAAGTGCTCAATGAGAAAGGCTTTCAACCAAGACTACTGTATCCTGCTAGGCTGACATTCAGACTAGTTGGAGGCATCAAAACCTTCTCAGACAAGCAACAGTTGAAAGAATCAACTATCACCAAGCCTGCCCTGAAAGAAGTTCTGAAATGTCTCCTATAAACAGTCAGACCACCATAAATATGCCATATATCAGAACACTCCAAAAATCTATAATAATGGCATCAAAATGTCTTTAATCTATGATGTCAATAATGTCAATGGCCTGAATTCACCTATTATAAGGCACAGAATAGGAAGATGGATCAGAAAACACAACCAAACAATATGTTGTCTACAGGAAACCCACCTAACTCAACAAGATAAACACAGACCCAAAGTGAAAGGACAGAAAACTATCATACAAGCCAATGGCCCACAAAAAAGTGCAGGATCAGCTATTCTCATATCGGACATGATAGACTTTAAAAATCAATAAAAGTAAAAAAGATAGTAATGGACACTACTTAATGCTCAGAGGATCAGTCAATCAAGAGAACTTAACAATTATTAACATTTATGCACCCAATGAGAAGCCATATAAATATATCAAACATCTACTGAAAGAGCTACAGCAATATATTAACAGCAACACAGTCATAGTAGGGAACTTCAAAACCCTACTCTCTCAACTTAACAGATCATCCAGGCAGGAAATCAATATATAAATGAGGGAGCTAAATGAAGAGCTAGATAAACTAGAACTATTGGACATTTTCAGAATCATTCACCTGAAGAAGCTGGAATAAACATTCTACTCAAGTCTACATGGGTCATTCTCAAGGATAGACCATATGTTAGACCACAAAGATAGCATCAGCAGATTAAAGAACACTGAAATCATCCCTAGCTTCTTCTCAGACCACAGTGGAATTAAACTAACACTTAACAATCAACAAAAGATTAGTAACAGTGCCAAAATATGGAAGCTCAACAGTATACTCCTTAACAACTACTGGGTCAAAGAGGAAACCAAGGAAGAAATCACAATGTTTCGAGACTTCAATGAAAATGAAGACACGGGGGTTCCCGGAAGATGGTGGACTGAGAAGCTGCTAATGGCTTGAGCTCTGACCACATCTCCTGGAAACGGTAGGATTTTCTGCCTTTAGTAGGCCAGTCAATAAGGGGTCCTAGCAGTGACACCAAGGAGGTGACTATAAGTTAATTGAGCATATGTTCACACGTATGAGAGAGAGCATATGTTCACACGTGTCCGTAAACTACTGCAAAATATATACCTGAAAGCAGAAGTACCCTAGAGTTTGCAGCGAGTATCCCCCTAACACTTCCTCTCCACTATTCCAAGCTTTGGGTCCATGATTGCTCAACAACTTGTTGGCTTCGTATGTTAACTCTCTTTTCAGTCACCAGGTTCCAGATGTCATCAGGATGCCGGCTTCCCTAGACTGAAGACCCCACCAATGTGTCCTGGAGCTCAGCTTCCCCAGAGACACACCCTACTAGGGAAAGAGAGAGGCAGACTGGGAGTATGGACCAACCAGTCAACGCCCATGTTCAGTGGGGAAGCAATTACAGAAGCCAGACCTCCTACCTTCTGCAACCCACAATGACCCTGGGTCCATGCTCCCAAAGGGATAGAGAATGGGAAAGCTATCAGGGGAGGGGTTGGGATATGGAGAATGGGTGGTGGGAATTGTGTGGAATTGTACCCTTCCTACCCTATGGTTTTGTTAATTAATACTTTCTTAAATATAAAAACAAAAAAAAACCCAAACAAACAAAAAGAAACATGCAGAAGAATCAAACTGAATCACTGTATTTCACCAAATACAAAAGTAAATTCCAAGTGGATCAAGGACTTGGATGGTAGACCACAAAATATCAGATACTTAGAGGAAAATATTGGCAGAACTCTTTTCCACATAAATTTCAAAGACATCTTCAATGAAACGAATCCAATTACAAAGAAGACTAAGGCAAGTATAAACATATGGGACTACATCAAATTAAAAAGCTTCTTCACAGCAAAAGAAACCACTACCCAAACCAAGAGACCCCTCACAGAATGGGAGAAGATCTTTACATGACATACATCAGACAAGAGTTTAATAACCAACATATATAAAGAACTTGCCAGACTCAACAACAAGATAACAAATAACCCCCTCCAAAAATGGGGGGAGGACATGGACAGAATATTCACCACAGAAGAGATCCAAAAGGCTGAGAAACACATGAAAAAATGCTCCAAGTCTCTGATTGTCAGAGAAATGCAAATAAAGACAACAATGAGATACCACTTCACTCCTGTGAGAATGTCATACATCAGAAAAGGTAACAGCAGCAAATGCTGGAGAGGGTGTGGGGTCAAAGGAACCCTTCTGCACTGCTGGTGGGAATGTCAATTGGTCCAACCTCTGTGGAGAACAGTCTGGAGAACTCTCAGAAGGCTAGAAATGGACCTACCCTATGATCCTGCAATTCTTTTCCTGGGGATATATCCTAAGGAACACAACATATCCATCCAAAAAGATCTGTGTACACATATGTTCTTGGCAGCACAATTTCTAATAGCCAAAACCTGAGTGGCTGAGCAAGTTGTGGTATATATACACAATGGAATACTACTCAGCTGTAAAAAATGGTGACTTCACCATTTTCAGCCGATCTTGGATGGACCTTGAAAAAATCATGTTGAGTGAAGTAAGTCAGAAACAGAAGGATGAGTATGGGATGATCTCACTCTCAGGCCGAAGTTGAAAAACAAGATCAGAACAGAAAGTAGAACCTGAAATGGAATTGGCATATCTTACCAAAGTAAAAGACTCTGGGGTGGGTGTGGGTGGGAGGGGAGAATACAGGTCCAAGAAGGATTCAGAGGACCTAGTGGGGGTTGTATTGTTATATGGGAATCTGAGGAATTTTATGCATGTACAAACTATTTTACTTACTGTTGAATGTAAAACATTAATTCCCCAATAAAAAAATAGTACAATAAAAAAAACCAAAAAAAAATTGAAAAAAAAAGAAATTTATTCCTCATGACAGGACCCCTGCCAGACAGACAGACAGCTCCGTGACAAAACACTTTACATAGTTACATAGTCCTGCCCCTTGGCCTCACTACCTTCTATAAATCCTGAACCCCAGCCTGAAAGTAAGATTTTCTTTTTTTTAAGGCACAATTATGCCATCTGCTAAGGTCACTAGCACTTGATTAAATCTGCTTTTCTCACTTCAACTCTTGCCTCTCAATTCATTGGTTAATTGACCTTCTGAGCTACAAGCAATTTGGACCATGAGCAGAGAGCAATTCTAACTTCTTTAGTAACAATGATGACACATGCTACAATATGGTGAGATTTGATAATATTCAGTTGTGTGGAAGAAATTTGACACGGAAGCAACAGAGTGTATGTTTATATCTTATTTATTTATTTTTAATTTATTTTATTTTAATGAGAGACAAAGAGAGAAACTCAGAAAGTAACACCTGAGCACTGCTCCTTTCTGGCTTTTGATGACACTCAGGACTGAACCTTGCCATAGAGTATATGATCCCATTTATGTAAAATGTCCAGAATGGGCAAATCCAGAGAGATAAAAGAAGCAGGGACAGTCTCTTTTGGGGGATGATGAAACGTTCTGGAATTGTAATTGGATAATGGTAATTTTACAACTTTGTGGACTATACCAGAGCCACTAACTTGTATGCTTTAAAACTGAGAATTGTTTTAGTATATTATGTGGAATTTTATGTTATATGAATTGCACTTCACAAAAATCAAATGAATAAGGACCAGATAGCTTATGCAGTAGAAAGAGCCCCTAACTACATCTGAGGCCCTGGGTTCATATGGAAGCACCAAAGATGACACCAAGGGAGTCCCATGGATGGTGAAACAGTCCTATAATGTTGATCCTTTCTATCTTTTTCACACACATACCACACTAAAAAAAAATTTAAAAAAAGACTCTTGGGATTGCTCACTTTTTTTTTTTAGATTAAATGGCAAGTGTTTTATTGATTTTTACACTTTTTTCTTTCTTTCTTTTTAAAAAAATATTTATTTATTTTCCTTTTTGTTGCCCTTGTTGTTGTTTTTTATTGTTGTTGTAGTTATTATTATTGTTGTTGATGATTGTGTTGTTATTAGATACTTTTTTATCTCTTTATTGGGGATTAATATTTTACATTCAACAGTAAATACAATAGTTTTATATTCAACAGTAAATACAATAGTAAATGTATAACATTTCCTAGTTTCCCACATAACAGTACAACCCCCCAATAGGTCCTCTGCCATCATGTTCCAAAGGACCTGAATCCTCTTCCCCACCCACCCCATAGTCTTTTCCTTTGCTGCAATGTACCCATCAGTAGTAGTATTATATGTATGTGAGGCCGTTGGGTATATTTTCCAGCAACAAGAAAAAAAAAAAAAAAGAGAGAGAGAGAGAGGGCCAGGAATATAGCATAGTAGTTCATGCAACAGACTTTTTATTTCTTTATTGGGGAATTAATGTTTTACATTCAACAGTAAATACAATAGTTTGTACCCAGTTTTCCATATAACAATACAACCCCCACTAGGTCTTCTGTCATCCTTCATGCAACAGACTTTTATGCCTAAATGTCCAAAGTCCCAGGTTCAGTGCCTGGCACTACCATAAGCCAAAGATGAACAATGTTTGGGAAAGAATCTGAAGGAGAAGGGCAAGAAGGGGAGGAGGAAGAGGAAGAAGGGGAAGAGGAGGGAAAAAAAAGGAAGGAAGAAGGAAAAGGAGGAGGAAGAAATAAGTGAACGAAGCATTTGGTATTTTTGTTTATTTATTTATTTATTTTAAATATTTTCATTTATTTTATTTTAATGAGAAAGAGTAGATACAGAGGGAAAGATACTGAAAGAAAGAGACCAGAACACTGCTCAGTTCTGGCTTATGATGGTGCTGGGGATTGAACCTGAGATCTCAGAGCCTCAGGCTTTTAAGGCATTTGCATAACCATTATGTTATCTCCCCAGCCTGCATTTGGTATTTTTAGATTCTATTTGATACTTGTGTTTTCTCTAGTATTTAAATTTAACTTTTGAGTATGTATTTGAATTAATAGCTCACTGATGTTGCTCTGAAAAGTGTTCAATAAATACATCTTTATGCCCTTGTACCTGGGGAAGAAGTACTCATGAGTAATGAGTTTTCCACCTGTGAGACACTGAGTTGTCAGGCAAACCCAGCAAGGAAATGAATGCCTGCACTTACGTTCTTACTCAACAGCTCTTGGCATTCATGAGTACAATCATTCATCAAACACAGGCACAAAATAAGTCTCACAGAGCCAGGAAATGAAAAGCTCAGCAGTAAAATTTTGTGGCTGCCTATGAAAGAGATAGTTAACCATCCACCAAAAAAAAAAAAAAAAAAAAAAAAAGGATATGCCTTCAGTGATGTAGAGTTGCCAAAGAACAGTAGACACCTAGCCAGGGGCTATAACAACCAGTCCGCTCTGATTCTTCAAATGACAGGAGTCAAAGTGAGAAGTCTCACTTCTTGACCAAGACATTTACAAGTCAGAGACCCAGTCCTCTCTCGCTCTCGCTCTCTTCCCTGATGCCTCCTCCCTGCAGCGGATGGCTGTACTATAGGTGGAAACAGTCTGAATCCCTAGATTGTCACATAGTAGAGAATCTTCCACTCACTGTGAACAGTTATACGAGGATAAAATATACTGCATCAGGGTCAGGCTATGGAACACACAGTTGAGGACACTGTTACAATGCTCAAGAAGCTGGGTTCAAGCCCCTGCCTCCTTCCCCCACCTTCAGGGGAAAAGTTTCGTAAGTGGTAAAGCAGTATTGCAGGTGTTTCTCTTTCTCTCTTTCCCTACCTCCCTTTTCCCATTTATTACTTTCTGTCTCTATCCAATAAATAAATTATATATTTTTTATTTCTTTATTGGGGAATTAATGTTTTACATTTGACAGTAAATACAATAGTTTGTACATGCACAACATTTCCCAGTTTTCCATATAACAATATAACTCCCACTAGGTCCTCTGTCATCCATATAATTTTTTTAAAAAGAAATATACTGCATCTAAAACCACAGCTAAACATCAATATTTATCCATTCCACCAAGTTATTATTTATTCTAGATCTTTCAAGGGAATAAAGAGATGAAACTCTTTTCTCAAAAAGTTTCAGAAAGAATGAGAGACACAACTTGAATAAATATGTCACCAATGGAAGGATAGAAGGTGACTCACCCCAAAGCCTGAATAAAATAATTAAGTGTGAGAAGTCACATGTCTCTCTCTCTCTCTCCCTCTCTCTTTCCCTCTTTCTGTCTCTTCTCTCTTCTCCCTCTTCTATCTCTCTTTTTTCCTAAAAGGAATCAGGTTGATTTCTTTTAATGGAGCCTGGTCCTCTGCATGCACAGTTTAACTACTGCTCTGGTTGTTTTTTCATTCAGAGAGAAAGAGCTTACAACATCAGAGCATTTCTGGTACTATAGTATCTCTCATGTGGTTCTGGGTAGCATTCATGGCAATACAGACACCCTACCCAGTAAGTAGTCTCTCTGACCCAGGTCCAGATGACTTCATGAACAGAGTCTATCATCCCCATTAAAATCATACAGCTAAGCTATACTAGAAAATAGAACAAGATGAAAAACATCTTGATTTCTTCTGAGTCCCAAATTACCATGCCTGGTTTAAAGCCAAGTAAAAGCGCACACACGTGCGTGCGCATACACACACACACACACACACACATCATCATCATCATCATCATCATCATCATAAATTGAATCTAAAATAGAGTCAATTTAAATATACTTAAAAGAACACCCCTACAACACAATGGAACAATTCCACTGTTAGATGCTTACTGAAGAGAAGCAAAAGCACATGTCTACATATGTCCACACAAAACTTATGAATGAATGCTTCTAGCTGTTCTATCTGCAATAGCTCAAAACTTGAGACAGTGGTCCAGGAGGTAGTGCAGTGGATAAAGCAGTGAACTCTCAAGCCTGAGGTCCTGATTTGATCCCTGGCAGCACATGTACCAGAGTGATGTCTGGTTCTTTCTCTCCCATCCCTCTCATTATTAAATAAATAAAAAACTTGAGAAAGCATAAAATTAGTTGATGAATGGGTAAATAAATAAATTATAGTATATCCAAACAATTGAATATACTCACTGATAAAAATGAACTAATGGGGCCATCAAAATGGCTCACTTGGGAAGATACATGGCCTATCTATCATATGTGTGACACTGTTTCAAGCCCAGTTCCTACTACAAAGGGGGGGGAGCTTTGGTGCTGTGGTGTATTTCTCTCTCTCTCTTTCTTTAAATTAAATTTACTAATTTATTTGTTATTGCATAGAGACAGAGAGAAATTGAGAGAGAAGGGGGAGCTAGAGTGGAAGAGAGACAGAGAGACACCTGCAGACCTGCTTCACTGCCTGTG